>NC_091846.1:56124636-56427666 GCF_037783145.1 Equus przewalskii
TGTTGTTTTCCTAAAAGAAAATTCAGATTTGTGTGCTTATTGTTTTTGAAATTTATAATTTAAGGCTTAGAATTTTTGCAAATACTATTATCTATATTTCTTGCTTTTAAATGTACCTTTTACTTTTAGCCTATGATCTAAGTACTTTCAAATCAAAACATACAAAATGAATGTTTATCACTGAAATATTTCAGTGATATGCATGGTAATGGATATTAAACTGGTTGATGTTAATTGACATAAGAAAAAATTTGCAATCAACCACTGTCAGGTTCTTTTAGTAAATGCTGATGGTTTCTGACCTCCTTCCCAATCTTGTCACCACAGAACATGTTACAATGAAAGTAAGCCTCAGACTGAATTCTGGTAAACATACAAATATTTGTTACCAAGCATGTACAAAAATAATTATGTGACATTCCATAACACTAACGCTTGTTCTTTCTTAGGCACAGGTACAACCACCTTGAGACTTTCAGTTCACTCTATGGCAGATAAAATGATAAATCCATGGCAAAATCAGCCAGCCTTCTACATGGATCCAGAATCAGATGAGTTTCTTAACTCATCTGGTTAAGAAAGAGATGGACAGAGGGGGTGAGAGAGAGAGAGTGTGTGTGTTGTGGTAAATGTACTATAGAATCTTCTCAGACAATTATATGTCGTGAACATCATTTATTTCCCCCAAGTAAATCTTTTTTGTCTTTGAGGAAGATTAGCCCTGAGTTAACATAAGCTGCCAATCCTCCTTTTTTTGCTGAGGAGGAGAGGCCCTGAGCTAACATTCATGCCCATCTTCCTCTACTTTATATGTGGGACGCTTGCCACAGCATGGCTTGATAAGCAGTGCAGGCCCACGCCTGAGATCCAAACCAGTGAACCCCAAGTGCATGAACTTAAGGGCTACGCCACTGGACTGGCCTTCAAATAAAACATTTTTAATGTTTGTCATATTAATTATCAGCCTTCGGTTTCGTATTTACTTAGTAATGTGTAACAAGCTTATATAGGAGCTCTGAAGTAGGAATTCCTGATTAAGGACCTTCAAACACTAATGAACCACCTCTGAATTGTGTATTCCTAATTAGGGCCCTACAAATGTTACCTAACCTTCCCAAGAGTGTATGTTAATATTAACCCTCACACACACGTGCGCGCGCGCACGCACACACACACACACACACACACACATCCCTCACTCTATACACTGAGGCATCTTAAATGTCAGACATAACCAGTGAGTACGTTTGGTCATAAGGCCAATGTAAAGCAGCTAGGGGTTGGATGGGATACTTAGCCAGTGCTCAGAAAGCTCTGTAGCACCAGCTAAGGCCACAAGAGGCCAAGTCAGCTCAAGAATGTCTGAGGTTGAAAGAAGTAACAGTGCCAGTGACCAAGCTAGGGGAGAGCTCAGATCAGCCACTTTGCCTGAGGCCAGTCAGCATCCCCAGGTCTCATGGTGGCTCTGAGAACACTGTCACCTCTCAGGTCTTGGACTTTTAAGACATTTTATTTGCTTCTTGCAGTCCAGAGTGCCATGAATTGGTGATTAGGTGCCCTTCTAATCTTCTTTCAAGCTTCATGCAATTGAGCAGGTATGTTTTATAATTTGTAGTTTTACCTTGTAGACATTTTCATGTTTCATGGAATTTCAATGTGCTATTATATTCTGCAACAAACATTTGAGAGTATAATAAAACATGTTTTGTTAAAAAATTACTGACTTTTGCATTTTGGATGCAAAATGTCAATATAATTACTTTAGATACGTACCTGAATGTTAAAATCTTCCCATTTGGAACCTACTATAGCAAGAAATTTGAATTCGGTGGTACTTGTATTTAAATAGAACAGAAACCATGAAAAAACTAAACAATGTAAAAATTTTACATGAATATTTCAGTTGTTTTACCATATGTGTCCCCAATAAAAATATAATTGGTTGCCTAGACAATTACTTTTGGTATGCCATAAACTGACAGGATGAAAACTATTTTCACTGAGTTAAAAGCTTGCTGTGTGTTGCATTGTAATTTTCACTGACAATGAGAAATCAACATATTTTATAATAATTACTTACCCCATTAAAATTTCAAATGGAAACATTTAGCATACTTAAATCTGATTGTTACAGCTATCATCCACAAAGAGCTGACATTAGGGTTAAGATATTAAAAACAAAGTCCCCAAAATACCTAATATCTTTTAATATTCAGAATATGTTGCAAACTCTCTGAATGATAATAATGTTACATTATATATTATATTGTTTATTTGTTAAAATAGTTGTTTAGAACGAAATTCCTGAAACAGGCACATTTTTTAAAAAATCTTTTACTCAGATGTCACCTCTGCCTCACTAGCAGGTGGTCGGCTCTCCCTTGGGTGCTGTTTGTTAACTGCTGCAGCCTCATTACTAACCTAGTTATTTTACTATTTGAAGCTCTCTGAACTGCTACTCAGTTGATTGAACGTGGCAGCTGATATGTTTAAGAGTTTTATTTTGTAATCATTTGCTTAGTTTTGGACATTTAGCTCTATTCCCTCAGGATGCACACTTCACCAGGATAGTCTAGGTGGGGTATGTTCAAGTGACCATCCGCTGTAACCAGTGCTTCCCGCTAGAATCAGTGGTCTCCTCTATCGTCAAACTATATTGGTATATTTTTATAGTTAAATAGCTAAAACTATCTTGCTTCAGGTGGATTGTTTCCTAGAGCCCAGAATCTACCCTTGTAATTTGACTTCAAAATTGTGCCCTCTACACATGTCTGCATAAAATCCCTTTTTATGTCTGAACACTATTGTTGTTCCAGTTAATTTCAAAGAGGTTCCTTAGCTTTCATTGTGTTAAGTCTCTGGATCAAAAGTCTCTGTACCAGTATGAAGGAGCGATTCTACTCAACATTTCAGATTTAATTTTTTTAAGCTGCTAGAGACAAATCCGCCTTCAATCTGTGTCTCGCATTTGATCTTAGCCAAAAGGCCGAGAAGTGATTTCAATCTGGGTCTCAAACTCTAGTGTATATTTGAATAACCAGATCATCTAGTTAGAAAGATGGATACTCAGGCTCCACCCCAGACTTACTGAATCCAAATCTGCATTTTAACAAGATTCCCAGGTGATTAACATGCACATTAAAGTTTGAAAACCAATGGCTTATAGGGGTATTTTTATTTGTCTACAGAATAAAATAGGGAACACTTAAGCATGTATCATGATTTTTCAGACATCTAATACTACATGTGTATAGTAGTCATTTTCCAGATGGCACTTTCTTACCAAATACTAAATTTTCCTAATTCCTTTAAGCTCCAAGATGATGATTATGCTATATAAAATCTAAGGAGGACCATTACTCTTACAATAAAATTAAAAAATTCAGTAAATTTGATTGCCACATTAAATATATATATAATTTCATGATGCTGCATCATAATTAGAAATAAATATAAATCTCTTGAGGATATGATTATAAATGACTTTAAGATAGATATACATATTCGTTAGTAGAAGAAAGCAAGAAGCTATTAGTATTTCCCTCCATTCAAAGACCTATGCTAGCCAGAAACAAGATAAACTTGTTATTTTGGAAACTAGTGTCATAAATTCATCTAGCTCTTTAATTAAACACTTATTAATTTCATACTGTTACCAGGGCTTGTGTTTGATGCCAAAAAAACTAAATGAGAAACAGTCTTCCTCTCAAGAATTTCAGTTTTTTGTGGAGCCAGACGAGGAACAGAAAACTTCTGTAGGGATTCAGAACATGTCACCCCAAAACATGCCTCTTTGGCATATCGCTTATTTGGAATTAAAGGTACTTGAGAAACAACTGGTGTAAGGACACTCTGACCCTCCTTTGTCCCCCAGAAAGCAGGAGATAAATCTTCCATGTGGAAGGTCCCCTCCCTGAACCAGGAGGGGAGAAGGCATCCTGTCACCAGAGAGGGAATTTAGGGCAGAGAAGGCTGTACAAGCAAAACTTGTTACTTCTTCGCCAATTTACCACCCCAAGCTCAAACCCCTTTGTCCCGTCAATTCTTCACAAATTTATTGTTTCTTTGTCTAAAAGGTATAAAGGCTTCCTGCTTTGGTCACTTCATTGAGTCTCATATTTTTATAGGACTCCTGTGCATATGAAATTAAACTTGTTTTTCTCCTATTAACATGTCTTCTGCGAATTTAATTATTAGGTCAGCCAAAGAACCGAGAAGGGAAGAAGGGAAAATTTTCCCCCACCCTATACTTCAATAGAGAAAAATTCATCCTAGATATATGGGTTGAAGCAGAATGCTGTAGAAAGAAATACTAGAAGACCCCATTGCCTGGTGCAATCAAGACAGTATTCATAGACATGAAAACCTGGAAGTACATGTTCCTGAAGGAAGACAATATGCTACTTAGAACAATACGCAGAGCGTGGAATGCACATCCAGATAGAGGGACAACATGTACAAAATAATACTGCTGTGCAAAGGCAGTATTCATAGCACCGAGAATATCTGAGTACTTGAGCACGATGTAGTGGGAGACGAAGCTTGCAAAAAGCTGGTTGGGAGGGACGCAGATTATATTTTGTCTTATTTACCATGTTAAGTGATTGTCATGCTCAAAGAAAAAACATTATTTCCCTTTTCCATTTCAGGCAGAAAGAATATTTTCCTGGATTTTGATCTAGTAAGATTCCAGTTTCTGTCTTCTTTGCTGCCATACAACCTGTGCCATTTAGAAAAGAATAAATAATTCCTTCAGCAGGGGTTTTGGGGAAGTGTCTGTCCGGCTCTAGCGTGCAACTTTCAGCAATGAGCTTGTGGAAGTCCTCTGTGAGGGCTTTCTCTGTGGAGGTAGGCTGGTTCACACACCTGCTTTGTTCCAGGTTGTGGAGTCAGGTGTCTTGAGAAGGAATTCACTCTCTCGCTGTCTTGCCACTTTCCTATTCTACTCCTTCTCTCTGCTCTTGGATGAAATACAGGTACCACGACCATTCCCCTTTCATTTCCTATTCTTAGGCCAAGTTTATTTATATACATTGCTAGAATAACCCAAGTTATATGACTAATGGAAGGACACATTTCCCACGTTTCACCATGATTTGTCAAAAACTATCCTGGGGCCGTGGGAGGAGTAGAAGAAATTAACCTAAAAATAGAGGCTTTGGGCTGGCCCAGTAGCATAGTGGTTAAGTTCATGCACTCTGCTTCAGTGGCCCGGAGTTTGTTGGTTTGGATCCTGGGCACAGAGCTACTCACTGCTCATCAAGCCATGCTGTGGAGGCATCCCACATACAAAATAGAGGATGATCCACAGATGTTAGCTCAGGGGCAATCTTCCTCAAGCAAAAGGACAAAAATAATCAGGAGTATTTGCAATGGATATTAGCTCAGGGCCAATCTTCCTCACACACGCACAAAAATAGAGGCTGAAATTTTAGTTTGGACATTTATCAGTTGTGTGATACTGAGAAAAACTCCTAAAGCATCTGAGCCAGATTGTCATCATTTGAAAATTGTGAGTAGTGACACATGCTGCACAGGATTGCTCTCAAGAACTCAATTATTCTCATGTTTTTGGAAATTACAGTATACATAAATGTTGTAGACAGTGGAAAGTTAGGTTTCTTTATCCCATGCTTAGTGCTAACAATTTGGGAAGTGGCTAGGAATTTGGCACTGGAGTCAGAAAACTGACCACGTGATTACAGAGCAGGATGCTAGTTGTGAGACCTTGACTTAAGTTTCTTCATCAATCAAAGCTACAATATCATCATTTATAGAAAGTAGATAACAAGAGAATTTCCTTCGTAGAGTTTTTGTTTGGATTAAATAATAACATATGTAAAGCACATAACTAGTATCTGTTAGTGCCTGATATATATAGCAATGTTAGCTAATAATAAGAAAGTGGATGGGAAAGTAATTTTGAAATGTTTATTCATTAAAAGAGGATTACTTGTGAAATGAGATAACAAGTTTAATATATGACAGTGCAAAGTCAAGGATGCAGAAATGTTGGTGAGAGGCCAGTGAGACACAGTGTAAGGTTTCTGAGAACTGAGTTTCTTCACATTCTCCCTTTCATCCTTAATATCTGATCACTAAGTAAGGCATATCGTAGCCTATCTGGTTTTTTTAATTCATTCATTGTTTATGAGTGGAAACATACTTGATGACCGCAGGATCAATATCTTGACAGATCAGACGTCTCCATTGCAGTAAAGTCTCACTTACATCTCAGCCAAACTAGTTACCCCCTAGATGGTACTACGTTCAAGGTGACAAGGAGTGAAGCAAGAGGTTAAAATAAAAAATGTGGACAAAAAAATAAAATCATAAACAGCTTTTTCTGTGATACATGCTTCCATGGTTGCACACATATCCTTAAGAATGTGACACAGGGACCTGAATTATATATAGTAAAAAGAAAACCTCATAATTAATTAATGTACTAGGTACTATCATAGAGTCAAATTCATAATAGACTCTCCTTTCTTCTCTGAGGGAAAATGTCTGACACCGAGTAAAAGCAAGGGTGATTTGTAGCACTAACCTTGAGCATGTATAAATAACTTACAAGGATGATTTATTGCTAATTAAATTCTAATATGAATAAATGAACTATTTGCTTTAATTGCATAAGGGGTTGGTCTCACTGACTACACAGACCACGTTCAACCCAAGATTTATGAGTAACGGACAAGTCCACTGAGGGTCATTTACAAAGTCTTTGCAAGATTATACTTCTAAAATCAAAAAGATCATATCAAATTTATGTTTGAGAATATCGAAACCTGTTTTCAGAAAAACATACTTTTAAGAAGAGAAATATGGCATTTTAAAGGAGAGATATATCAACATCATTATTCTTTGATAGATCATTTTTATTTATATATTTAGTTTTTAAGAATGACATTGGTAATATTATATGAAAAGGTATTGAAATTTATTGATATGATTTATGATTATTACACATAGTCTATATGAAGTAAAATTGTGAAGTGAAATACAAAATTATTTTTAGAACATTAAATGTGAATTTAGTTCTGTTCAATAGCTATATATAGGTAATTGCTACATGCCTAATACTGTGGTGGGAATTGTTGCAGGAAAGCAAGGAAATACATGGTCCTTTCAAGGAACAGAGTTGTCGTGTTCTCAAGACATGTGCTATATTCTTCTGAAAAATATATATACTTCTATGACTATTTGGTTATCACTTTGTTCTACATAAAAGTGAAAAGCAGGAATTACCCCTTTAGCAATTACGTAATAACTAAGATGAATGTGGTATCATTTTATATTAGTTATTCATTATGAGAAAGTGAGGAATGTTATCAAGTTAGATTAATCTTTGAACGAGAGATTTATTTGGAGATAGAGACAAATACAGAAGTTTATGCAAAAACATGTAAAATTATTTAGCTTAGCCCTTGTTTATTTTTAAATCTGGATGCAGATTTGTCTAGTGAGTGTCTGGAAAGGTAATTTAATGTTCTAAGTAAGGAAAAGTCCTCACAAAAACAGAAAGTAATCATTTGGAAAGAAAAATCATCCCAGTGCAAATCTAAAATCCTAAGGATGTGAAACATCTCATTCTTTTGAAAAGGTAAAACTTGTAGCTGAATGCGGTCAGTATTGAATTTGCACTCAAAGTATAACCTGTTGAAACAAGTTGTAACATAAAGCTGGTATGACATCGAGCTGTTCAAAGTAGTCATTCTAAGTGAGAAAATATAAGCATTTTCTTTCAATTACAACGTGTTGGTAGATAGAAAACCACGAAACAGAACAGTGAGAAAGGGAAGTGATACCGGATTCTGAATCTGAAAATCAGTGGTTATCATTTCACCTTTCAATGAAGTTACAAAGAAACTTATCTCCCAGGATATCCTATCATAGAAGCGTGTTGATGATCATGGAATAGAATTAAATTCTACTGTCCTGCTCTCTAAAGGTGTCTGTGAAATTTTACTTCTTTTTTGGTATGTTTTAAAGGTACTGGGTATATTATTGTAGTAGGAAATGTATATTGTAAATTTCAAATATTCATATATTCAGGAAGCATTATCACAACATAAACCTTTAGAGATCACTGATTTACACCATTCTTTTAACCATTTCTTTTTTCAATAGAGTATCTATTGAGAACTAATTGTACCTTAGGCCTTGTGATTTGTCCTACCAAGGTAATTTAGTCAAGTAGTCAAAAAATAGCTTGTGTTATTGGTTGAAAGGTGATAGGGACAGTTCTATGACTAGTATTCCAGAAGTGTTTTAGTCTCCCCTTATCTAAACATGTAAAATGTCATAAACACTGGAGGACATATGTGGCTTCCAAAGATACGATATAAAAACAAAATCATGCTTACTCTCAAAATCTTCCACCGACATGAGATTTGGTTACAGCTCATTGCCTTCTATTGTAGTTACTTCTATACCTTAATGGTATGTCTCCTCCACTAAAATTTGAATTTTTCAGAGCAGTCAGTAGCATCATCCATTCAGCATGTATACCTGGGTCTATTACTATACCTAGTAGGCAGTAGGTATTAAAATATACGATGCAAAGCTGAATACATTAATTCACTTATTTATGCAACAGGTAATTACTGAACACATTTTGTCACAGAAGAAATTTCAATGCAACTGGCATAACAAAGATGAGAAGAGAGAGAGTCTTAGCCTCTGAGAATGTACAGGTTAGTAAGCAGGGCAGAAATCAGAGCATGATGTATTGAGTACTATACAGATGTATTGAGGAGTAAATTATAAGCCAAAGTGAAGGAGCTCACAGATATTTTGGAGAGAGTCAGTAGAGATTGTCTTTGGACTGAATTTGATGGAAGAGTGGCAATGGGCAGGTGGGCCAGATACGAGGAGTCCGTCCCAGGAATGCAGAACAGCATGTGAAAATACAGAGGGCCTGGCCCCCGGCAGGTACTTAATAAAGATTTGTTCCCCTGAATTGAGTAAGTGATTCTTACCAGGACAGATTTGTTGAGCTCAGGGGAAGTTCTTGGACAAGGAAGCAAGATGTGTGTTTTGGCAAAGTGTAAACCTGAAATAACACTGTTACCATGCCAAGCTTCTATGTTTGGAGACAGGGTATTTCAAAGTAGTTCACAGGAGTTTTGAGATTTTGACTAATCTAATTAAGTGTGCCCTTGGTGCTAGAGTATAGAGATATCCAAAATGGAGTAAAATACCAAGGCATGGAGTTTCAAAACACAATATAGCTCTTTTATTTTAGTCCCACAAGTCCCTGAAGCTCTGTCTGTTTATTTTTCAGTCTTTTTTTTCCCCTTTCATTTACATCGGGTAATTTCTGTCATTATATTTTATTTATTTATTTATTTATTGGTGAGGAAGATTGGCCCTGAGCTAATATCTGTTACCAATCTTCCTTTTTTTGCTTGAGGAAGATTGTCGCTGAGCTAACATCTGTGCTGATCTTCCACTATTCTGTATGTGGGATGCCACCACAGCATGGCTTCATGAGCAGTGTGTAAGCCCACACCCAGGATCCAAACCTCAGGCTGCCGAAGCAGAGCACACGAACTTAAACACTACGCCACTGGGTCGGCCCCTGTCACTACATTTTAAATTCACTGATTCTTTCCTCTGTCTCCTCCATTCTACTATTCTGCTGTTGAGCCCATTACAGAGGGGTTTTGTTGGTTTTGACTTTTTTTAATTTTGACCATTATACTTTTTAGTTTTAAAATTTTGATTCATTTCATTTCCATGTCTTCTATTTCATTGCTGGGTCTTTCTGTTTTTGCATTTGTTTCAAATGTGTTCATTATGGCTCACTGAAGCATTTTTATCATGGCAGCTTTAAAATCTGGGTCACGTAATTCTAACTCTTCTGCTACATAGGTAATGACATCTATTGATTCTCTTTTATTTTTTTTTTCATTTAGTTTGCAATCTTCCTTGTCCTTGGTATGACAAGGGATTATTGATTGAAACCTGGATATTTTTGTTCTATGTTATGAGTCTCTGGATATTATTTAAACCTTTTGTTTTAACTGGCTCTCTGATATCACTCTGGCAGGGGAAGGGGTAGGACACTGTATCATTACTGACAGGTGGAGGCAGAAGTCCAGGTTGCGTACTTATCGTCCATTGATACTCAAGATGGAGGTTGTTCCTCCCTAACGCTGGTGGGAGGTAGATGTTCTAACTTCTCCTGTGGTTTCCACTGACAGTGCAGTACCGGTGGCCTTTCTGTAGAGATGTAAAAAGTCAGGATTCTCCAGTCGGCCACTTCTGACACCACTTTAGTCTGGAGGGAGGGAGTGCCTTGTTACTGCCAATGGGGAGTGCCGGTCCAGTATCCCCGTGCGGTCTCCTCTGACACCACAGGGCGTCAGGGATGAAAACTTCAGATCCCCCTTGCCTTCTCTGCCACCACCCTGGTGGAATGCCAGGGTGCCATATTATAGCCTAGGAAGTCGAGCTTCCCTATCAACCTTTGCTGTCATAGGTGAGCGAGGAGATATAGGTTTGTTTTGTTTCGTTTTTTGCTTTTGTTTTTATTTTTGCTGTGGTTTTTGGCCTGCAAAGAGCAGTTATTTTTGAACAGTTTTCTATCTTGCTAAATTGCCATTTTTCCTGGCCTTTTGTCTAGAGACAGCAGGATTTTATTGGGGCTTTTGCTATGCATACCCATTGGCATTTTTGCGTTGTCAGTTTCTTCAGCTCCAAGTCTGGAATGTGTGAAGCAAAAAGAAATCAGAAATTGGAGAAATGCAGCATAGACAACTTGCTACATTGAGGAAAAATCATTTTTCCCCAAGGAAAGCCAGAGGAAGCACACCATCGTGTCATTTCTTGGGTTTCGAGGTCCCTAAATGGTCTACTTTTCTCTCTCCACCTTTCAGAGTCTTCTTATGTTTGTTGTATGTATTATGTTCGGGGCTTTTAGTAGCACTGAGTGCAAATAACAGGACAAAACCGCATCTCCTCCATCTTCTCTGACACGTGAATCATATGTAAATTTCAAGAATAGGTTTCTTTCACTTTAAATAATAGCACTCATAAGTGCTATCAAATACATTTTCTATATTTATTAAATCAAAAAACTTTCTGGCTTTATTAGCTACTCAGAGAAAACTTTTAACATAATAATAAAATAAGTCCAATTTAGCTTATACAGTGGTCGATTGTAATTAGCCTGTGTATAAGAATACTGCTTAACTTTACCTAGATGCCAATATTTATTAAAATTGTGCTTTCACTTGTAGATTTATTAATTTTAATTAGTATCTCTGAAAACAGTCTTCTCACTATTTTAGAGTTACATTTTTGTAGAAATGACCAGATTATATACTATTGTATGCTTTTTTTTTTTTTGGTTATTCACAATTGATTCATAACCAGCCTTAGGAAGAATGAAGATCAGAAAATTTATTTCCTAAGTAAAATGACTATAAAATATAGTTAAATACATAATGCTATTGATGAGATTTTTAAATATAGTTCACTATCATTAAATTTTATATGTCTTTGAGGAAATACAGTTGTAGAAGATCACCATTAAAAATTAATACAACAGCAACTTTCTTCCTCAAAGAAAAAAAAAAGAAAAGAAAAGATGGCTAATTCTTATTTTCCAATTCTTGTGCTTTTTCCTAGATATAGGTCAGGTCAAACCTGGAATACAATGGCAAGGCTCAGTGACACTTCGACATACTCCCTCTATTCTGGATCTTTACTGTTGAATAGGAATGTTCATTGGAAACTTGCTCTCAGAGAAAGGCAGGATTAAAATTGTGGTTTTGCTTATTTAATTGAGACTATATCAAGAGATTTAGAACTCATCTTTCAAGTAGAAGTCAGAGAAGTGCAACGTACACAACTTGTTGCATTGAGGAAAAACATTATTTTTTTCCCTACCGCAAGGAATATGTTTTTATTCTTTTAATTCATAAATCATTATCTACTCATCTAAGTTAATTGATTGTCATATAAAACTAGTTTTCCATGACAGAAATCAGAGCAGCAAGCACATTAGCCTGAAAGGTCTTTGCATCCATCACCTACGTTTTTGTCAGGGCTTCAGAAGTACTGAAATAGAGGAAGGGAATTGCCCTGCAGGGTTGTCTTTACGATTGTCAGGCCTGGAAATAATATGTAAGGTGTGAGAGTACTCTCAGACCTTGTGATTAATTGAAGGGTGGCTTACTGACAAAAGACTTCACAGAGTCATATGCTGGGAGTTCATGAAATAGTTTAGCTTCTGTCTTTCGTACAACCTGCTAGCGCGTTTCAAACGTCCTGCAAGAGACACATTAGAATGAAAAGGAGAAACTCAGCCTTTGACATAAAGCATATTTTATAATTGTATAAACTATACATAATTTTATAGCTACATAGTATATATTTAGCTATATATGTGCGTACACACACACACACACACAAATATAACTCTAATAATGTTTAGTTTCCCGTGGTGAGCCAAGTTCCAAACAAAATCAAGCTTTCTTGTGACCCCAAAGAATTTCATGATGTCCAATCCAAGCTTTGATTAATTAAACCAATAAATCTTAACAGATATCAGCTGGGATGAGGAATGTAGGAAAAGGCAATTGAAATAGCAGTCTGCCAACACTATTACTAAATAAATAAAACATAATTATGTCTGAGTATTAGATGAACAAAAAAGTGACCCATTTCTTTTAAAAATGCTTCTGATAGCCTCTCAAACACAATCACATTGATAATAAAAATGATAAATGACAATATAGAAGGGAATGGAAAGTAAATCTCATTTGTAAGGTTGAGGGAAAGCTCGTGGATCAACTACAGAAATGAAGCTGCTGAGAGTAAGATGGAAGGGTCTGTTCTGTTTATTTCTCCCCTCACCCAAATGTCAAATGGATTATTGTATGAAATTAAATTAAACCTTGTCTATTACAGTATTTTCATCTGAGTGTTTTTTAATGTTTATATAGTAGTATTAAATATTTTAAAAGCACAATAATGGCAGTTATGAGTGCTTGGATATCTTTGGATAGTCTGGATGCATTTTTATATTTTCCTTATCATGGATTTTTTTGCATTCACGTATATTTTTAAAATACATTAAAATATCAATTATTGATTACTTAGCATTATGACCCCTGTCTTAAATTTGCACCTGAGATGAGTGTCTTAGACTCATCATACATGCCCAATATTTGATGGGTGGAGAGTTTGACTTTAAGACACATCTTTCCTTTCTCTTTAACGGAATGACTCTTTCAGCATTAGGGTAGCAAGAGAAGAGAGAATGAAGACAAATATCCCCTTACATCACTGACCTTTTGTATATAACCCTTGACCTTGGCTGTCGGAGCTCTCTGGTCAATACTGACTCTCCTCTGCATCACACACCCAGTGCTGAATCTCATGGTACGGGGCTGTGTGTGTGAGTTTCCTAGACATGATTACATTGTACCTCAGCCACATATTCTTGTTAAGTGAGATCTCACTGTGGCTCAACTTCTCAAACTCTCTTTCCCCCGGCATGATCTTGCCCCTCAAATATTCCCCATTGTGTCTTGTCATTGGAGTCCATTCATCAGCTTCCTTCCTAGGTGTAAATGTGACCCATGAGAAACATTCTCTAAATTTAAATACACCCAACATATTTTAAGTATTTGATATACTAGTGATTTTACTAACATTTTTAAAAGAAATTTTCTAATTTAAAGCTAAGAACAAGTACCAATGAAAGGAAGAATGTGACAAAAGAGGTTTAGACTGGTGTTGGAAAGGAATTTCAAAGAATACTTTTATATTTAATATTTTAACTTTAATATCTAAAATAAATATTTCTAAATATCTAGCATAATATTCCTCTCTTTCCATTATATAATTTGCCTATTCTGAACACTCATGAAAGTGAACTTAATGCACATTTATTTCATTTTTACTAAATAACTTACGCTTTTCATGTTTTGGTTCCCAAAATACAATATAGAAGTTTATAACACTTTTCAATTAGGATTGGCTTTTTAGTAATGTTTTAAAAATGAAGAGTAAAATTTAATATAGCATATGTTAATTGTACCCTATGATTGGCATTTTTAAGGACATTATTCCAAATATATTTCACAACAATCTATTGAAGTAGTTATTACAATTATTTTACAATACATTTGAAGCATGGAGAAATGAAATAATTTTCTCAAGGTGACATAGCTTTTAGTGTCAAATTTCAATTCTTGATCCCATTTCTTTGCCCAGAGTGCTTTTAATTATAACAATCTATGAAGAATATTATGAAAGGAATCTTTTAAAGACTAATTATTTTCAAATTGGTTTTCTACCTATTTCTCTCTCTGTGAGGATTCTTATAATTAGAGGTGTGGTATTTTATAACCTAAAGGATGCAGACAATAGCAAAATTATATACGGAAGTGTATCTGAACCAGAATGTGCATTTCTAGGTCTCTGACACTACGCTGTGTTCTCAAGGTGACTAAATGGAAATGTAACTGCAGAGGGCCCATCGGAGGCATGCAAGTACAGGGTACTGTCTAGCTTTCTTTTCTCTGCTGATCTCCTGTGGGCCCTCAAGAAACAAAGCTTGGAGTTGAAGGATTAGCCTCAGCAGATCCACTTATTTGATTAGTGTCATGCCTGCTCTGCTTTTACTCAGGTTCATTGATCAAGATGATTGCCTTCTCTGTCCTTTGCTGGTCAAGTCAGGCAGAGGAAAGGGATCGTTTGCTGAGATGTGAGTCCTTAGGGCAGTCCCGTGTCTTTGAACGCACAGTCAACTGGCTACTTCACTATAGTGTTCAGTAATAAAAATAATAAAATGAGTCAAATGGCCCCTCTGTTAGAAGGAAATCCCACTCTACTCTGATTCCCAGCCAGCAAAGTTGGACTTTGACATAGCTAGTGAACTGTATTAGATGGTGGAATAGCCTCCCCAAAGATGAGAGAGATGATCCATAGCTTGGAGAAATAAAGCGAGATGAACACAGCCTTACAGAAGAGAAAATAAGAAAAACTTGTGCTGTCTGAGGATAGCCAAATGTGAACTTGTGGCTTGGCTTTTATCATTTCTAATTCAACTACACTGTATTTAAACTCTAAAGAGAAAATAGATTTGTATATTTTGGGGATTTGTAGGAAACGTATCAGCTTCAGTTACAGTACAGCAAAGCAGTATAGCAAATTTTATGTATTTCATACGGAAATATATCAGCCAAATGCTTATAAGGTTTAAATGTGCTGTTAAAACAAAGACTCAGTGCACTTGGTAGAAAATGTTGAAATATGAGATGTTTATTTTCTCAATGGAAACTGATGACATGTTCTGAGTTTGCGGAGACACAGCAGTGCCTAGGCACCGAGCAGGCAGGAGATTTCTTCTCAGAGATTTTGTGTGGGTTCACAATATAACAAAGCGAGCAAGTCACTAATTCATTTCGGTTGTTAGAAGTGAAAATTTGCATTTAATGGACCAGCTAATGAAATCAGTAAAATTTAAATTAAGAAATACTGTATGGTAACAAGAATAATAATTAGTTCTATTACAATTTATTAACTTTCCTTTTTCACATTTTCGTAGTAAAATGTATCATCCTGAAAATGCTCCTGAACCTTTAGCATTAATATTTCAGTGGAAAAATTGATTTAAAATGCTCTTAATATGTCTGCCTCAATGTTCTACTTTACACAGTAAAACCTTATATATAATTAGAGCTACAAATGTGTAATTCATGATAATGTAATAAAGCTTATGTTTCACTACATAAATGCTTCCTGAGCACATTAATGGTATAAACAACATTTCATGTGGGATCTAATTTCAAAGAAAGCAGTATTTTCGAGGTCTTTATTGCATATGAACAAATACACTTTAACTACAAATATTCCTTTGTCTATTAATACTAGTAGAACTGATAACCAGTTACCTCTTATTTACCAAATAGGCCAGGATGAAATTAAATTGCACTTATTTTTCAAAAAAGAATTACTTCATAAATTCAATTATTTAAAACTGATTTCTCTCCCTTGAATTTATTCTTACTGGTCATATTTTATATATATGTGAATATATTTCTTTCCTAAGAACATGATGCTCTTCAAAAAGGTGAATTTAATTATTGTATATTTTACTGGTATAGCCTTTATCAGTGATGAAGGAAAGCATTAGATCTAGTAACATACCTCAAAATCTGCCTGTTTTCAGGGGCCATATTAAGGTAATAGACTTTTGTATATGAGGCTTTTTAAATGTCTATAAGTGTATTTTCTCAATCTGTCACTATGTTGTCTCAGTTTCCTAATGATTCCCAAACCTCAGTTTCCTCCCTGCTAGGGAAAGCCTACTCTAGCCAACCTCTTCCTCCAAATGACTGTGACTTTAAAGTATTTATTCTCTTTTAAGATTTTTTTCTTTTTTGCTGGAGAATTTAATTCACCTAGATTTTATTTAAAGTTATAAATGAGATAGAGAGTTTAAGATTTTTTAAGACGTTTTTAGAGCAAGTTCACAGCAAAATTGAGAGGAAAGTACAAAGATTTCCCATATATCCCCTGCCCCCCCCCACATAATTAACCTACCCCATTATCAACATCTCCCTCCAGAGTAGTACACATGTCGTAAATGGTGAACCTACACTGACAAATCATAATTATCCAAAGTCCATAGTTTACATTAGGGTTTGCTCTTGGTGTTGTACAGTTTATTGATTTGGGCAAATAGATAATGACACATATCCACCATTATACTATCCTACAGAGTGTTTTCACTGCCCTACAAAAATCCTCTGATCTGCCTATTCATCCTTCCCTCCTCCTTAAACCCTGGCAACACTGATCTTTTCACTGTCTCCGTAGTTTTGCCTTTTCCAGAAAGGCATATAGTTGGACTCATATGGTATGTAGTCTTTTCAGAATGGCTTCTTTCATTTAGTAACATGCATTTAAGGTTCTTCCATGTCATTTTGTGGCTTGATAGTTCATTTGTTTTTAGCACTGAATAATATTCCACTGTCTGGCTATACCACACTTTATTTATCCATTCACCTACCAGAGAACACCTTAGTTGCTCCCAAGTTTTGGCAATACAGCTCTTATAAACATCCATTTGCTGGTTTTTGTTTGGACATAAGATTTCAGCTCCTTTGGGCAAATATCAAGGAGCACGATTGCTGGATCTTGCGGTCAGATTATGTTTGGTTTTGTGATAAACCACCAAACTGTCTCCTAAAGTGGCTGTACCATTTTTTTTTTTTTTCCCACCAGCAATAGATTAGAGTTCTTGCTAATCCACATCCTCAAAAGCATTTGGTGTTGTCAGTGTTCTGAATTTTGGTCATTCTAATACTTATGTAGTGGTATTTCATTGTTTTAATTTGCTTTTCCCTTTGACATATGGTGTGGAGCATCTTTTCATATGCTTATTTTCCATCTTTATATCTCCTTTGGTGAGTTGTCTTTAAAGTCTATTCATCTATTTTTATTGTCACTTGTGCTTTTGGTGTCTTAAACAAGAAACCATTGCCTAATGCAACATACTTCTATGTTTTCTTCTAAGAGTTTCAGCATTTGAGTTCTTATATCTAGGTCTGTGATCCATTTAAAAATTTTTTTGTCTATGGTATGAGGTAGGGGACAACCTCGTTCTTTTGCATGGATATCCAGTTGTCTCAGCACCATTTTGTTTAAAAAACTATTCTTTCTCCTTTTAATTGTCTTAGCACCTTTGTGAAAAATCAATTGACCGTGAACACAAAGTTTTATTTCTAAACTATCAATTTTATCCTATTGATCTATATGCAAATTCTTATCCTAGTACCACACTGTTTTGATTACTGGTACTTTGCAGCAAGTTTTGAAATCAGGGAATGTGAGTCCTCCAACTTTGATCTTCTTTTCAATATTGTTTTGGTTATTCTGGGTCCATTGCATTTCCTTAGGAACTTCAGTATCAGTTTGTCAAATTTCTGCAAGAAAGCCACCTGGGATTCTGATAGGGAATGCACTGAACCCATCAATCAATTTGAGCAGTATGCCATTATAATAATATTAAGCCTTTCAATCCATGACCTTGAGGTGTCTTTCCATTTATTTAGTTCATTTGTAATTTTGTTCAAAGATATTTTGTAGTTTTCATTGTATAAGTCTGAACTTCTTTTGTGAAATTTATTCTTAAGTATTTTATTATTTTGATGTTTGTAAACGGGATTGTTGCCTTAATTTCATTTTCAGATTGTTCACAGTTGTTACATAAAAATATACCTTGTTTTGGGGGCCAGCCCAGTGGCACAGCAGATAAGGTCACACATTCTGCTTCTGTGGCTCGGGGTTCGCCAGCTCGGATTCCAGGTGCAGACCTATGCACCGCTTGGCAAGCCATGCTGTGGCAGGCATCCCACATATAAAGTAGAGAAGGATGGGCACAGATATTAGCTCATGGCCAGTCTTCCTCAGCAAAAAAAAAGAGGAAGATTGGTGGCAGATGTTAGCTCAGGGCTAATCTTCCTCAAAATATATATATACCTGTTTTGTATATCAATCTTTTGTCTTGCAATGTTACTGAAGTCCTTTTACAAGTTTTGACAGTTACTTTGTGGATTCCTTAGGGTTTTCTGTATATCGGATCATGTCATCTGCAAAAAGAGATAGTTCCACTTCCTTATTTCCAATCTGGATGCCTTTAATTTCTTCTTTTTGCTTAATTATCCAGGATAGAACATCCAGCAAAATGTTGAATAGAAGTAGAGAGAATGGACATTCTTGTCTTCTTCCTGATGACAAGGGGAAAACTTTCAAGCTTTTACCATGAAGTATGATGTTAACTGAGCTTTTTTTGGAGATGCTCTTTTACAGTTTGAGCAAGTTCCATTATATTCCTAGTTTGTTGAGTGTTTTTTATTGTGAAAACTTATTGGACTTTGCCAAATACTTTTTCTGTGTCTATTGAGATGGTCACATGGGTTTTGCCCTTTATTCTGTTAATATGATGTGTTCTATTGATTCATTAATTACCTATCCTTAAGTGGCTTTTCTTTCTGACTTTCTGTGATGGTTGGATTGTGTTATAGACTAAGATATGTTTTAAAGCTGGCTGATTCTAATTGTCAGCCCCACAGTCCTCATATGCAGCTCACAGTGTCTATACACTTACGGGATGTAATATCAGTAAGCAGCAAATTTGACTTTAGGTCCAAACCATGTTCTCCCTTTTTGTTATTGATAATAAAGAGCATATTTTTAGCTCTTGCTGACTGTTTTGTGTGGTTCTCCTTTGGCTTAAAACTTGAGAAAAGGTAGATGTGATTAATTGATTATTTTGAAAATACTGTGAATCAGACATTTCCAGCGGCTACTATTTATGAATCTAAGGTATAAACTTACATTTTTCCAGTTTCAACAATAATTGCATTGAATTACCATTTGAGCCAAGTTAAATATCGCCACAACTTAACTATGATCTTCAAATATCATTTATTTAACACTGGCATTCAAGTAATATTCACTAGGCAGAAATTTGATTAAGCTGAAGGATTGCTTATCCTGATCTAGCCAAACATAAATCTTGAAGTTATTCCATGCATTTCTGTTTTTTGAAAACAGACATTTTCTGTATTAGTAAAATTAAAGATAAAATACTTTAAATTTAACACAGGATCTCACATTAGCACGACAGTATATGAAACATTAATATTTCTCCTATGCATTTTATAGTGTTTGTTCAATACAATTTGTAAACATATATTAGTTTTATAGTTTCATAATAAACTCATGCTTAAGGTAACAGTGATGTCCCATGTTTACAGATGTGACATAATAATATAGTTTGTAGTCAATCAATATGGGAGCTATACGAGATTTCATTTTCACTTTATGCCAATTTATTACATTAGATAAATTTGAGAATCTTTGCTCTGAATAATCCAGACGACTCGCATGTCCATGGACTGGTCTGATTTCTTATTAGTGTTTTTTACTGTCTTTGTTATTCCTTTCTTACTCATACTGCCTGGTGATTTCCTAGTGCTCCTTTTGGGCACAGCACAAAAGTGACAGTCATTTTCCAGCTTCCTGCCAGTCCTTACCATTTTCCAGCTGTGTGCATATCCATGCACATTCAGGGGCACATACACATACACACACATCGTGGCTGTCTAATCTGTGTTCCTATTGTATATTTTAACTTCTATATCATTTACCCAACTCTGTTATTTATTGTGTTAACTTGTTTATCTCCCTTCTTATATTACAATTTCCTTGAGAACAGGAAATACATCTCACCTTGCTGTATATCCTCCCTTTCTAGCTTACGACTTAGCTCAGAGTACCTTTCCTTGATTGTGAGTTGAACTGAGTAAGCATAGGGTCTATATGGTGCCACATTAAAATGAAGTGCTGTAGAATGGCATTCTGAGTTTTTGCTTTTCATATGTTAAGGAGTCTTTAGAAACTCATCTTTTGAAAATGTATGAAAGGCATATTCCTCTTTAGGGCATATTACACATTTCATTTTAAATAGTCAGTTTTCTAATAAGACGTTAATGCCTTTTTATAAGCTAGAAAGTGCCATGAGCCAAAAAAATAATGTATTTAAACTCTTCTTATACTATGCATTTTAATTTTGGAAAGGTTGTTATTGATAACCATTGTAATAACTGAAAATCCAATTTCTGTTTTATAGATAACCTGGTGATTCCAGCTTTCTCATTGCAATTCAGCTTATTTCCCAAGTGAAAGAACACTGTTTAAAGTAAATTACCTTTCCCACTAACGAAGTCAACTCTATTCACACAATAACGCAATCAATACTTTTGATCCCATACTGTGTGTCAGGCAATAAGATTACTACCAGATATAAAAATGAAAATATATATTCTTTGTGCCTTAGAAAGAAAAAGGACAAATAAATGCCTGAAATATAGGGCTATGAATTACAGGAACATGCAGAGGGAACAAGGACTATGGATCAGTCCTAACACAGCCAGAGGAAGGAGCATTTCATTCTTTTGTTGTTTTGTTTGTTTTAACCTGAATTAGACTGAAGAATATGAAGCACTTAAGTAAGAGCCATGAGGAAGAGCATTGGAGACAGAAGGAACAACAAATGTGAAGGCACTGAGACGGGGAAGAGGATGATATGTTGCATAAACTACAACTGGTTAACAGTCCACAGCTGAGCTGTTAGATACTCTTGGTGAGAAAGTAAATACTAGCAACAGAGAGTCAGTATAGTAGGTTTAATAATGACCCCCCAAATATATGCACGCCCGAGTCCTTGGAACCTGTGAATGTTACCATTTTGGGCAAAAAGCTGTTTGCAGATGTGATTAAATTAAGGTCTTGAGATGGGGGAGATTTTACTGGATTATATGGGTATTCCCTAAATGCAATCACATATATCCTCATAAAAGTGAAGCAGAGAGAAATGTGGCACACACAGAGAAGAGGAAAGGACAATGTGGCCACTAAGGCAGGGATGGAGTGATTCAAGGAATCACTAATCCTCAGTAAGGTAAGGAATGGCCATAGCTACCAGGGGCTGAAAGAGGCAAGAAATGAATTCTCCAGAGCATTCAGAAAGGAGTACCTTAATTTCAGCAATCTTGATTTCAGCCAAGTGGAACTAATTTTGGACTCTGACTTCCAGAACTGTAAGAAAATAAATTTCTGTTATTTTAAGTCCTCAAGTTTGTGCTAATTTGTTACAGCAGCCCCAGGAAATAAACAGTAGGTATGGACCAATTCAGGTGGAAACTTGCATGATAAGCAAAGCAATTTGTACTGTAACCTCTGATTAATGAAAATATTTTTTTAAAAAATAGGGAATTTGTAATCATAAAAATTAAATAGGTAACTAAAAATACGTCTTCAATTACAATGCAAATATGTAATCTTACCATGTACGTCAATTAAAAATCAGGTAATTTTTCATATTAATCATTCCATCTACCTATATGTATTTGTTAGTTTTTTGTTGTGTGTCTATGTGCTTTGTGTTACTGAAAGTTTATAAAACTTAAACTTATTAGGTCATTTTTCCTTTTGACAATTTTATCAAATCTATCCATGTACCACAGGAAAATGTAAAAACAAGTAAAATACTGCACACAAATTTATAGGCCTTAGAAAACCTGCTGAACCAAAACCATCCACTCCATGGGAACTCATACAACCTCGGTTCAGATGTACTTTAAAATAATCACTCAGTGCTAAGACTGGCAAATTCAATATGTAACATTTTCAGAATTTATTTTCTAAGTCTTAGCAAGAGTGAATAAAGAGCAGAGAGAGAAGGAGCACCTTGTATCATTTGCTGATAGGGAGCTCAAGTGAAGAGTAATTTGGTTTTACTCCCCCTGTCTAACCAGCAGCATGACTTCACAGAAGTTACTTGAAGGTTTTCAGTTTCAAATTCTCATTTATACATTTCTGTAGCCACATCAGGTAGGCTGCAAAACCTGTTCCGGGTCTAATTCACTACTTTCTCTTGCTACAATGTTCTACTTCTCTAGCTAGAGAAGAAAGACCCGACAACAATTTTAGAACAACTTGCCTATTCAGGAAATGTTGACAAGGTACAATGCAAAGTTAGAGCAGCCAAGCAAGAAGTGAATTGCAACACAATTGGCAGTGCTCTTCTTTTCTATCAGTTCTGAGAATAATTCTTGAATTTTGACACATAAACTTGCTTCCTACGAGCATATTTTGCTTTGTAGATTGTTCCATACTATTTGATCCCTGTTAATCAGGCAGATGTCTAATTCTGCCTTAGTGTATGTTTGTGTTGAAAGCCTGTTTCATGCGCACAGATTCTACCACAATGCCAATGGTCAGTCACCTTGAAAATAATCCCTCTTGAAAATAGAAATACATGTGCAAATACAGCTGGCTGAGATGGGGGCAACTCTCAGTACTCTCTATCAGTCTAATTAATGAAAATAAGTCAGGAGAGCAGCGGCATACAAATAGTGTATTTGGGAATTCAAAAGAGAATCGCATTCCTTTAGTATTGATTACACGTCTGCATTCTCACATTTCCTATATGCTATGATTACCTGATTAGAGAGGGCAAGTTAGAGAACACACATCAAATTGGCCATATTTGTCCTGCACAGCACTGAGTGCAGGGCAGTGGATAACACGGCACAATATACGCTTTGATCACATTTGATGACTTTGAATTATCCTAGTTTTTCTTCACGTCATTTCATGTGTAACAGTAGTGAAATTGCAACAGTCTTTATGAGTCTGGAATACTTATTTTGAGAAGTATACAGCAAGAGTAAAGATGTATTATAATATTAAACTCACTCCACTTAATTAAATCTTTTCTTCTTCATGTAAACTTGGTATGGTGTTACTTAGGCTGTGGCAATCAACTATAGCACAATTTTACAATTATTTATAGAATTAAATAATTTTACTATTATGCATATGACACTGTCCATAGGTCAGGAATGTTTCATTTATTTATGCATATAAATGTTCTAGGAAATTACGTGCTGTGTCTGCTTAATATAAAGCTTAATTAATAAAACTTCTATATTTGATACTATTTCAATAAACTGTGCCACAATTTTCTAAATTAATTTAATTTAATATGTATATTATTTCTAAAAATTAATGATGTTTGGGCCTATGTTAATAAAATAGGTTTCCATCCTTTATACAAATTTATTTTGTAAACCAATTAGTATCCTAAATGCACTAATCAAACATAATATCTGAATAATAATATAGCTAGCTCATGTAGAAAACAAGCAATTACCTCTAATTAATCAAATTTTCACTTTTGAAGTACATTCAAACATACACCTACATAGCTATAATCAGATTATGAAACCCTCAAAATGAATGAAATCATGAAATAAAATAGATTGAATCAAAATTCTGTGCCTGTCATTTAAAGATATAATTCTTTAATATTAACATTATTATTTCACCCGTTTGACAGATTGAGAACCTGGGTGAAGAAAAGTTTTGTAATTTGCCCACCACACAAAGGAAACTTTCTGATCCAACTATCCCCATCACTGGCAGCACTGAAGACTCCAGCTACTGGATGGGATTCATTTCAATTCTAAGTGAGATAAGAACGCTTATTTCTGAACTCACTTATTTACAGAACAAGTGAGCACTGTAAGAGGAGGATAAAAGAGATGTATTGTAACAGACGGCGTGTATAAATGAATCAAGATGTCAGACAAAAGTATATCTTAATGCACCTAATTCACTCAAGGGTATTGGCAATTCTGACTCTGTAGCTCAGAATGTACTGCCAACACCATAGACACCAATCGTCCCTTTGAACCAAGTGAGGATATAAGTCAGCAAGCAAAGAAAAGTTTTCAAAGCTCGTTCCAAACAGAACTTCAACAACCCAACAAAGCTGTAACAAGCAGGAACATTCCACGGATCAGCCTGCTGTGCAGCAGACACAGGAGGTGGCTTTGTTCAACTCACACTTTGAGCTGACCTGGGCCTCAATAGGCAGTCACAGTGCCAGGTTCTCAAACTGCAGCATTGACCACAAATCGAAACAGTCTCCCTCGGCATCCGTGTCCTTTGCTAGAGCTGAACACACCGGCAGTTAAAAATGACAGTGTCATAGTTATATAGGTGAGAAGGACACAAAATCTAGACACACATGCACGTCTTTATGTAACATTCCAAATAATGATTATATATATATATATTCAAGAGAATATACATTATTATTTTACAGACTGAAGATGCAGAAAAAGGGAGTGGGAGTCAGTTTAAGGACTTATTAAACTTTGTAACAAAGTCTCTGATTTTCAGACTAAATTCAATAGAAAGAAAAAAAATTCACATATATGAATTTGGTATGGTGACAATGTAACATGGTATTTTCTTCAATGTTGGATCACAGGAATGGATATCTGTTCTTCCCTATTATTTGCAACCCCAAATTTCCCATTTAGTAGAAAAATCTCTGCCTCACAGATATTGAAATTGATTCACTGCTTTTGATTATAGTCTCTCTACTAAAAACTATGACTGGAACTGCCAGATATACACTTATGTTATGCTTATTTGTCATATTTACAATTTTGGTTACTAAACCAACATTATGCTACATTTATCTGGAAGGGACAGTGTCGAAAGAAAGAAAAATAAAGAACAGACAGTGATGCAGATGTTTTACTGTTAAAAGTCTCTAAATATAAAATGGTGCGGATGATTATTAAATTGTGAATCACAATTTTAGATGGTAGACCACAAAAATAATTATGTTGATTTCTGCAGATATTATTTGGAACTTTAGTATATGAGACATAATCCTAACTCAGAGGGATGACTTCTATTGGAATGTGAGGAAGTGTTAGGTGAACTGGCTTCAAATTTGCTCAATATGTATGCATGCAATGCCATTGTGTCAATCTCAATTACTTTGAAATATTTCTTCCAGATTTTAAAAATTGACTATTGTTGCCTTCAGAAATATTCAGGCTACAACATTCTGTTCTTTTTCATAAAATTCACATTTATTTAAGAAGTTTAAATTACAACGTAACCAATTCTATCAATTTGTAATTGTTTAAAATGAATTGATCAGCTTACAATTGGAATGATGAAATCAAAGCATTGCGTCAGAAGGATAAAATCAGAATTTTAACTCTACCAATAAAGTCACCTGTGACCTCTTTTAAGAAATTATTTACTCTCTCTGGAACTCAGTATTCAAAATGATCAAGTCTTACTCAATGATGTCTAAAGCATCTTTAAAAAAATCTAAATGTTGACCTTGACATTATTTAAAAGTTATTTACTAGAAGACAAAATCCTCATGCCCTAGAATTGATTATTTTAAAAATAATAATGGAACGTCACACTAAAGAGCTACATGGGTTGATTTATCTCACAATAAGAATACTGAGGTCAGTTTTTCTGGTAAAGTGGGCACTTAGCCTTCCATAAACCTCTGGAATGTAGAAAATGCATGCTCATTTGTGAGGAAAGATTTTCCTCACGTACCCAAATGCAGCAGAGGAACTCTGGCCTTGGATGGTTTTGTTCATACATTTTACTGAGTATTCAAGCACATATTTTATGACACACAGAAGCAGTATTACCATATAAAATTAGCTAAAGGTATGGAACTTTTTAGTATATAGATTGTTTGTGTATGTGTGTGCCTTTAGCTTTTTCTTTTTTTTTGAGGAAGATTAGCCCTGAGCTACCATCTGCTGCCAATATTCCTGTTTTTGCTGAGGAAGACTGGCCCTGAGCCAACATCTGTGCCCATCTTCCTCTATTTTCTATGTGGGACACCTGCCACAGCATGGCTTGCCAAGCAGTGCCATGTCTGCACCTGGGATCTGAACCGGGGAACCCCAGGCCACCAAAGTGGAACCTGAGAACTTAACTGCTGTGCCACCAGGCTGGCCCTGTGTCTTTAGTTTTTGAAGAGAGAGATATTTTGTGCTTAGTTCTCTATCAGTAGTAACAAAAAAGAGAAAAACTTGTAAATAAATATTTTATTTAAATATTTTTCTTCATTCTGTGAATAAAATTTTTCTTTAACAATAGAATTTATGTAAAAATGGAAATGTTTATGATATAGAGAAGAAATAGCACTTAGATGAAAATCAGCTATTTGATTTGACTACTGCATGTGCCAGAAAACCTGATTTTAAAATAGATTAAAAATTTAAATGAGAAAGGGATAGTGCTAAACAAGTTATATAAAAAAGTAGATTGGAATATCTTTAGGAAGTCATGGCAGCAAGTGATTTCCCAAATAAGACTCGATAAGCACAAACGACAAAATAAAATTAAGTAATTTGACCACATTAAATTAAATAAGTTCTGTAAGAGTTTAAACAAAGTGAAAAGACAAGCCACACTTTGTGAAAATTAAAAAAAAAAGATATGTCTAATCCGTATAACTGACAGAAGTCTGTAAGGAACTCTTAAAAATTATAAAACATAAAAAGATGCAGAACTTCCCTACTCATCAGGGAAATGTGAATGACTTGATGAAATTGTTCACCTAGAATTTTTGCAAAAATCTGAAAGTAATTTTAATTTTACTGCTTTTTAAAAAGATCTTATATTGTATAAGGCAATGATTTAATGTTGCTTATATTCAACTGGATATCCAAGTTTGCAGATCACATTTATTGATAATCACCATTTTGATTTTAATTACTAACGACTTCTCTGCCAAACCTTTAGTTTCTCTCACACGCAAACATAGGCACACACACGCACACATGCACACACTCACGGACATACACAGGTACACAGAGATATACCTTTTTCGAATTCTTAATCCACTTGTATATTGTTTCTGTTCTCTCACTTTTCCATTTTGTACCATTTTCTGAAAGATTTTATTTCTCACAGGGCCAGCTTTTACCCTTTATCCATCATCAAAACTTTTTACGACTTCACTCTCACAAAAGAATGCTATAAGCAAATTGTTACGATTTGTTAATGATGGAAACTGCATGGACATAGTTTCAGCATTTTGTCTCTTTATCGACAGCATCACTAAGCTATAATTTATCTGCTTTAAAAACTAAATAAAATCACATCAATAGAAGAATCCCCTCTAGCAATTAAGTTATTTCTCTGCATTTCTTTACAATAAAATCTGTGAAAGAGAAGCCCATAATTATTACTTCTTCTGTTCTTTTTCTCCCTGGAACCATTCCAATGAACCATTTGTACAAAGAACTCAACTGAATGAGATTTTGTCAAGGATAACAATCACTTGGAAATTATTACATCTAACGGTTACTTCTCACCCATCATATAATTCACCTATAAGCAGTATTTGATACAGTCGATCACTCTTTCATTCCTGAAGCCATACGTTTTTCCTAGTTTCCAGGACGTAGTACTCTTTTTTTCTACCTCACTGGTTACTCCTTCCCAGTTTCCTTTGCCAGATTCTTCTCATATCCATGACTTTTAAATATTAGAGTATCTTAGAGTACGGTCCTAGGACCGCGTTTCTTGTCTATTTCATCCTATCTCAAAGTTTTAAATGTCGTCTATTAATTAGCATTTCCCCACTTTCTATTTGTACTAAACTTTTCCCTTGAATTCCAGACTCATTTATAAAAGCACCTGCTAGACTCTGTATTTGGGTATCTAATAAGCAGCTCAACTTAAACTTGTCCAAATATTGCTGTAATGTCCCCCTATGCCCAAACAGATTCTTCTTTAATTTTGTCCAACTCGATAAATGGCAATTTCATTGTTTTAGCTGCACAGATCTAATCTGATTCTCTTTGCTCCCATTGCACATAGCAACACTGGAAAGTTAGTTTTTAAGGTTGTTTGGTTTCTACCAGATAGCAGAAGCCACTCTGAGGTAGTAGAGATCTTGAAATCTGATAATCGTTTTATATTCATTTGTTTTGAGGATTCTCATATCTCCAGGCATCTGGGATACCAATGATTTATTTAATATTTTCCCCAGTTATTGATAGGATGTTTGATGCTTTTTATCTTGTGCTCTGCATTCAATTTTGTTAGTCTTTTTTACCCTGATGTTGTAAATTAAAAACCGTTCGGCTTACAAAAAGAAAGTACTTAGTCCATTATAATGTTCTGTTTATGGTTGTGGTGGTTCTTTCGTACCTGTGGAAGCCATTTTTAGACATTTAGGGATTAGTTGGACAAAGAAATGTGTCATTTGTATTCACTCTTGAATATCAAATGCAAACAAGCAAATACTGAGATTAAGTACAAAGGACTCATTGTTTTTATCACAGTTATATAATTGCACATTAACTGTCGTGATGGAAATGAAGATGGAAGGAGAAGGATGGCTTCTGGCTTGTATGTGACTTTATACCTCCTTACATTCCTGATGTAGGTTCTAAGAAATGAAATTTCTCTTTGCTCTTAAGAAAGTATTAGGGTATTTTCATAAGTCGTACACAAATCAGTCAAGTCAATATTGAGAAAAATTTTCATATATTTCCCATGAGGTTATGATATATGTTAAAGTTAGTATGAGCTTAATCCACAATACAACTGGAAATGTATTGCAGATAACATCACATAATGAATTAGGGAAAACCTGTCTACAAACTTCTGTAAGTTGCCTAAGTTCTTTAAAAGTTTAATAAGATCCCCTCTATTTTGTAAGTACAAAATATTTCCTACAAGCAAATTGGTGTATCTTTGCTTACTTCTTGAAAAAAAGTAATTTAGTTTATAAAGTCTCTGAAATTTAAAAGAACTTCTATTGGCTTTTGGAAATTTAAAAAAGCACTTAAGTAAACCTAAGCAAAGGAATTAAAAAATTTTCTACAATAAATAAATTTAGCACCAAATGTTATAAAAGAGATATCCCTTTAAAAAAGTTTCAGACACTCACCTTTACTTAGTTAACATTTTAAAAACCCTTTTCCAAATAAGGAAGTGTTCTCATGTTTGTGAATTAGAATATGAACATATCTTTGGGGGGGCTACTGATCAGCCCACTACAATCTTTTCCATCTTTCTTCATTATAACAATTAATTTTAACATGCTTTACGTATTATTCAGGGTTCTCCAGAGATATAAGACTCATTGAAGATAGAAAGAGAGAATCTATTTTAAGGAATTAGCTCATTGGCTGTGGGGACTGGCAAGACCAGAATCTGCAGGGCAGAAGCAGGCTGGACACCCTGGGAAGAGTTTATGTTTCTTTTCAAATCTAAAGGCAGACTGGAGGCATAATTTCTTCTTCCACAGGAGATCTTTTTCTTTTAGAACCTTCAACTGATTAAGCAAGGCTCACCACATTTGGAAAGTAATCTGCTTTACACAAAGTCTACTAATCTAAATTTTAATCTTTTGTAAAATATACATTCACAGCAGCATCTAGACTGGTGTTTGCCCAAATATCTGGCTACTGTGGCCTAGCCAAGTTGACACATAGATTAACTATCACAATTTATCTCCATAATTTCATTTTTATTCTTTGTTCAAATCTGCTTGCTCTGTTTGCTTAATTCTTCTATCTGTTTCTCCCCTTTCTTTATGATATTTTATAGATTTTCTTGATTCTTTATTCAAGCTCTAAAGTTCTTGTGCCTGTAGTCTTCTTTATTGATTTTATCTTCTAAAACTATCCCATTTGTATTATTTCCTTGTAGTTTTTTTTAATTGTGATCTCATCTTCAACCACGAGTGTTTCCTTTCTGTGAGGAACTCATTTGCTTGTGAACTTTTATTACCCTATGTTTTACATTTTGCTGAGATTCTTGTACTATGGAGGTAGTGTAAGTCTGGGCCCCGGACCCTCAGGATTAGATTTTTCAACTGAGCAGAATGCCTGAACAGTTTGTTGTTGGTGGGGTGTTTTTCTTCCCCCCAATAGGGAGGAACAATCCTTGCTTAAGGACAACCTTTATCAGAGTTCTTGGGGTAATCTATAATGGAAAGTTCTTGTTCATCAGACACCTTGTTTCTTTAGACTATTATTCTCCCACTTGAGAAGAAGATGTTTAAAATGAGATTCAATTAAGGATGCTACAGAACATGGCTCCCACTTGCCCCTTCTCACTTATTTCCCAGGACCAATCTTTTCTTTTCCTTAGAAACAGAACCAAAGGATCCTGCACGCAATTTCTGGAGAATCCATATAGAATTTACATCTGTAGTTTTATTTAGATCTATTTCTGTTTTATTTAGACTGGAAAGAGAAAAGTAGTCCCTTGGTATACATTCTAGAAAAGAGAAGAATGGAGCTACATAGAAAACAACTAAATTGGCATTTCGTGATATATCCCTACCATATGGATATTCAAAGAGTTGCTATCTATAACTCAGACCAGGGGTCAGCAAACTGTGGCCCATGGGCTAAATCAAGCCCACTGCCCATTGTTGTAGATAGAATATTGGAACACAGCCATGTTTGTGTGTTTTTCTATTGCTTATAGCTGCTTTCAGGCTACAAATGTGAAATCAACTAGTTGAAACAAAGACATACGACCCATGTAACTTAAAACATTTACTATTTGGCATTTTACAAAAAGAAAAAAGAATTCTAACCCCTGCCCTAAGGGCCAACTGGAGCAGAGAATGAGGAGTCTTCGAAAGGAGAGGCGGAAACAGTCTTATCTTTCAGCCTGTGACTTGATCTCTGGGAATGGCTTTGTTTGTTCCCATTGCTCACATAGAGTGTACCAGTAATTGTTGGTGACTGAGGCTGTGACATGGTCTACTACTTTTTCTCTTCCAGACTATCATACATAGACAGAATCCTGGCAAAACTTCAATCTTTTTTTAACTCAGCTTGCAGAGATAAAATCCAAACCCATCAGACTCCCAAGAGAATTACAATGGCTGGTATGGGGTATCTAGTCTAGCTATCTTCTCCTAGTATGTCTTCCACAAATTACTGCCTCTTGGCCCAAAGGTTTGGGCATCCCTTTATCAAAATTTCATCTCCTAGTCATTAGAATAGTGTTCCAGAAGTCTCATTCATTCCCAATTTCTAACAGCAGATGGCCAATACTAGTATTTCTAAAGGTAAGATTCCAGTCACACAGTAAAATCTAATTCCTCACAGTAATGAAACCTAAGGTAAAGTACAGCAAAAATCTGGAATAATTTCAATTTTGTATATTCACTTCTGAATATACCTCAAATTTCTTAATACAGTAGATGTTTTTGGAAGTTGGGTTAAAAATAAATTTCCAGATTGCAAGCTTATAGTGTTTTTTTATTTTACTTCATCAATTGAGTAGACTGTCCTGGAAATATCAAAATTTAATTCTCTTTGTAGCACACCCAGTCTCGAATATCAGCTCCTCCTCCAAATCACAATTGTAGCTGACCGCTCTGCCCTGAGGTTAGAGTAGGGGTCTCACTGTTGACAGCCCTTTAAGCCTGAAGTCTAATAATAACAGTGAAGTCAGAGAGGGAGCAGATGATTTCCTCAAGTTAGGAGACCAATTTAATCTGAGGTGCACCTGAGAATTTATTATACGTTAAACCCAAAATATTATTAAAAAAAGCCTTAAAGCGTATGCCATAAAAATGAGATTTTTCCGGGACAGTGTCACAGTAAAAAAGAAAAGTCTGATGCTTTTTTTCTTTTTTAATGCAAGAAGTGGTGGGGTTTTTGGAAAGGAAACGAGTGAACAAATGTGTAAAGTCCCTCTTGAAATCTTTCCTCAATGCGCCCCTTTCAAACTCAGCTGCTGCTAAAATGGGTCTTATCTGTCCCTTAATTTTCTGTCTTTCTTCTCTGTTCCCTCTCTCCCGCCTCTTTTCTTCCACCTCCTCCTTCTGTCCGTCCTCTGCTCACAATGGCTAAGGAGTCATTGCTTCCCAAAGGCTAGCTCTCCTAACTGTTGCTCTTTCTCACTGCAAGCAGCCCCTTGGGATTCATTGTCATTCTCCTAACCTTTTTTTTTTCTTTTGAGATGGGTCCTATTGGAATTTTAGTGATGAAGTCATCCATTCTGTTTTACAAATAAATGTGACAACATTCTCTTTGATTTTTGTTTGAGTTGCTAGTGGTAGTATCTGCATAAATTTCTTTGCTCCATAAACCAAGTCATACAAAGTCTCCTCATTACTCAAGAAAATGCTTTTCATCCAGAAAATTTTCAGGGAATATTAGTAGATAACTTATAAAAAAGTAAGGATGATACGAATTATAGAAAATCTGCAATGCTAACATGCTTCATGGTGATTTTAAACGTAGGATGGAAATATTGCATTGTTTACTCAAGATAACTCATTAATCCTGTGGTTTACATCGATGATTGCTTATGATAAATTTTTAAATCAATTTTTAAAAATTTTAAGAGAAACTTAAAGTTCACACTAAATTGAGGAAAAGGTACAGAGATTTTCCCAATAACTCCTTCCCCAACACATGCATGGCCTCACCCATTGTCAACATCCCCCACCAAAGTGGGACATTTGTTGTAATCAATGAACCTACATTAACACATCATAATCATCCAAAGTCCATAGTTTAAACAAGGGTTCACTCTTGGTGTTGTACATTCTACCAGTTTGGACAAAGGTATTTCCCATTATGGTATCATACACAGTATTTTCACTGTGCTAAGACCCGTCTGTGCTCTGTTTGTTTATCCTTCACTCCCACCCAATGCCTGGCAACCACAGACCTTCTTACTGTCGCCATAGCTTTGTCTTTCCCAGAATGTCATGTGGTTGGAATCATACAGTAAGTAGCCTTTTCAGATTGGTTTCTTTCTCTTAGTGATATGCATTTAAGCGCTATGCATTCGTGAATGTCTTCTCATGGTTTGATAGCTCATTTCTTTTTAGCAGTAAATAATAATCCATTGTCTGGATATACCACAGTTTGTTCAGTTTATTTATCCATTCACTTACTGAAGGACGTCTTGGTGGAATTGTCATTATTCATATATTTTTTAAAAACAGTCACCACTTGTAATGCTCCTATCTTACCGGCAATTGAAGAACTGTTCTGAAATGTATAAATCTATCATTTTCCAGAGAACTGGAACCACTTAAAAACACTGTGAATACTGTGAAGCACTATGGTTTTGTTTACAAGATTATCATGTTTTTTAAAGGAGAAAAACATAAGTAATTTTTTGCAATGATTTTCCTTTGGGAATAGTTAAATTCTAAGCCCAGCAATTATGTAATGTGATGACACATAGTTGTACTTTATCATTGACAGATAATATTTTCCCTTTTTTCCACATTTATTGGCTTTCTAAAGAATCCTATACATGTTGTTTACTATTTTCCAAATATGAGTTACATTAAGATCTTCTACAAGCTTGCCTCAAAAAAAATACTAAAAAGTTATAAATCACTGTGTTCACCTACATTTTGGATCTGCTGAGGGTAGGACATTTAATTTTTAGAAAATAGCACTAGATGTTTCCACAAGTGAGTAATTAGTGTATTTTAATTTATCTCTAATAAGAGTAAAAACTATAGCCAAATATTTTATACATAGCTTGCTGACATGATACTATTATTACTAATTTTCTGCGAAAACACTATTCAGAGAAGCGTATACAATGAAAAGGTTAGATTTCACCTCTAAAGCTTTGTTCCAGCTTCGTAAAACATACCGGGCCAGTTGGATAGTTAACATTTTACTGTAGTTGTTTTGCACCTTGTTGATCTGGAAATGGATATTTCAGCATTCTACAATGAGTTACTTTACAGTGTATAACACAATCTAATATTTATCACATTACATATCTACAGCATTTCTACCTCTTCAAAAATAGTGTTTATTACTAAACAGTAAACCTTTTCGAGTGTAGAGAATATCATGAGATTTGCTGGATAAATTAACTGCCTTGAAAATGGCATAAGAAATGTCACATTTTATGAATCAGAGTTAACAAGATCTAAAAAATGGTATGCTGCAATTTTCACAGTGCATTATAGAAATATTCTATCTGAGTATATTGCAGGTATTTGTGATTAAATTTCAAAGCATCAGCAAAGAACCTCTTTCTAGCCAGTTTTGGAAGTGATTTCAACAAGACTATTCTAAATATTATTAATATCGAAGAAATTTCTATATGATACGCATGAGTGGATGCTGAGAAAATATCAAGGAATGTATTTTGTCTGAAGTGTACCAATTTTTAAATTCTTATAACTTTTTTATCCTTCATTTCCCAGTGAGATATTTCTTGTGTATTGTTATTTATGCCAAAAGTGACAATTGCCTGATGTGCTCTGAATGAATTTCTGTATATTGAAAAGTTTATGCATCCTCAATATTTCATAAATGTGAGGGACATAAAATCTCTTATAATTCTCTTGATATAGATAAGCTTTTTAAAAGAGATTTTTGCACTGTTTTTGGTCATCTTATTTTTGAAAGACCATCTCTGAGTGAGAAATGTATCTTGCAATCTAACCGCAATAAAATCTTTTTTTCTTTCATTTTCCATAATTTATTCAACTAAAGGAAATTAATAACAGGGACAAAACCTGTACTGTATGAAAACAGTTATGCCCTGCATGATAAAAATTAATTTCTGCTAGAACTTTAGTAAGGGTATCACTTATTTAAGAAGCTGGGCCAAAATCTATAACCACAATTCTTTCAGAAAAACAAAAATGCTTTTAGAAAAGAAAAAAGATGTTAGAAATAAGAAAGAAGCTGGCTAATAACATAAGTTGATCCCCAAGAACCTTAAGATAGCATAATGGACCTAGTTAATATCTGCCTTAGCTAATTAATTTGCATTTTTCTCTCCCTGCACTGCTATAGTTATTTCTAATGTCTTCTAGATCATCTAGATTTTCATACTCCAGTCTTGCTGAAGATAGAACATAATAGTCAAATCTGTGTATGCTTGATAGTTAACAAGTTGTTTGATAAAAGTACATCAAGGAAATAATTTTGATTATTATGGCATTCTGTATATATGCTAAAGATTATCTTTTTCTTTATGTTTAAAAATCATGACCTATTTCATTACAACATTTTGGAATCTCTTTAGAAATGTAAATTCATTGTCCCATTATTGAAGCTAAACAAAGCACATCCCTAATAGAGTAATAAGTTAAAATACGTCTTTATTCAAAATAGAAATCATTAAAGATCATTTTGCTGTTTTTAGATGTTACTAAATAATGGTTATAAATGTTCTCTAAGAAATTGTGTACACTGATTAAGCAAACTAGACCATGAGTTGACTATTCACTATTGCCTACGTGCATTATTTAGGGGGCATTGTGAATGCCGCTGCTAACGATAACAGAGAACGTTTCTGTCTGTGTTATTTGTCTTAAGACTTCTCCTAATGTTTATCACTTAGCACTGCTTATGCTTCATCACCTTCATGGCAGAGAGTGGAGAGCATTAAAATTAATGCAAATACTGGAATTTCCTGGATCTTATAAGACAGTGTATCAAACAGCCACCTCAATACAAAATATTACTGAGTTAGGTCGGGAGTTCCTGTTGCAGGTTTCATGTGGCCTGATCCACATCTCTTGCTTTAGCTGAAATCGTCTCTGACATAATCTTGCGTTGCTGTTTATGGGTGTGCCACCAGGACTTGTGAACACCTTGATATGGATGTTGATGTCATATAAATGGTACTGATGTTTCAAAAACTGGTATTGTGTATTGTGAATTCACAAGAAGAAAGCTCATCTTCCCCATCACCACCCTGGACCATGCTAAAAGTAGACTTCTAATTTATGTTGTATAATGAATTAGAACATCAGGAAATGCTCTAATAATTAGCAATCATCTTTATTCCTTCTTTCCCTACTTCTCTCCTTCTTGTCTTTCCCACCCTCCTTCTCTCCTTCCTTCCTTTCTTCCTACTTTTTTAAATATTGCTTTTTCTGTTTATGTTGGGATCAAAAAGCCATGCTCCCTCTGGCTTCAACTCTTCTCAATTTTCACAGTTTCCTTTTACAAATCTTAAACTGATTTCCCCAAAAGGCTTTTTGTTTTGAAGAAGAAGATTGTCCCTGAACTAACATCTGTGCCAATCTTCTTCTTTTTTGTGTATGGGACACTGCCACGGCATGGCTTGATGAGCAGTGTGTAGGTCCATGTCCAGGATCTGAACCTGCGAACCCTGGGCCACAGAAGTGGAGCATGCAAACTTAACCACTATGCCACTGGGCCAGCCCGCTAAAGGCATATTTTGAATTAAGTACAATTTATTCTGTCACATTGTACTGACATCACAGAATAAAACATGGTCATAAAAACCATATTCTTTTATACTAAAAATATAAGTCAATGGCTGGCCCAATGGCACAGCAGTTAGGTTCACGCACTCTGCTTTGGTGGCATGGGGTTCCCCAGTTCAGATCCCGGATGCATAACTGGGTACTACTTCTCAAGCCATGCTGAAGCAGGCATCTCACATATAAAATGGGGGGAGGTGGGCATGGATGTTAGGTCAGAGCCAATCTTCCTCAGGAAAAAGAGGAGGATTGACAGTAGATGTTAGCTCAGGGCTAATTTTCTTCTTCAAAAAAATATATACGTAAGTCAAAGGAAGAAAATGTTGAAGACAAAATAGTAATTCAGGGTCCAGGTAAAATGAGGGCTGAGAATTGACTTTTGGGTTTAGCGATGTCTAGGTTACTGTCAACAAAGTGTTTGAGTGTGTATGTGTGTGTGTGTGTGTTAACATGAAAGAAATAACTTCAACTGAAATTTGAAAGAAATGATATGGTTGAATTTGAAAAAATAGATTGAGAAATTGAATTACCAGAGTGATAGAAACAGACAAGAGAGAATGGATTCTATGCCAAGAGGAAAGGATGGCCATAAGTAGGAAGAGAGATGGTTTATTTTTAGTTACAGCAAGAAAAAAAGAGAGTATGGTTAATTATGCTGACAGATTAGTGAAATTTTTTCTCAATAAAAAGAAAATGCTACTCAGTAAAAGAAAAAATGTGGACACCCAAAGAAATGAAGGACGTGGGAGGTATTTACCAAACTTGGGGAGAGAGGAGAAAGTATAAGTGTTCTAGAAAAATAGGGTAATAAATAGATTATGAAACACTAATATGCTTACTGGGCAGCATTTAGGGCCACTTGAGATTGGTGGCCATGGATTCAAAGTGAGACCAATTAATCTTTTTGTGCCTCTTATCCCTATGCAGGCATAGAATCAGAATGAGTAGGGACATGTGTTTATACAAGATTGGGGTTTTCCCAAGAGACTAGGAAGAAACAGAAGGCACTTGATCAGAAATGGTATACAGCAACCCTCTGTCATCTGTGGTTTCGCTTTCTGTGGTTTCAGTTACCCACAGAGAACTATAGTCCGAAAGCATCAAATGAAAATTCCAGAAATAATTCATAAGTTTTAAATTGTGAGCTGTTCTGAGCAGCATGAGGAAATTTCATACCATCTTGCTTTATGCTGTCCAGGATGCGAATCATCCCTTTGTCCATTGTATGCATGATGTATATGCTACCGCCTGTTCCTAGTCACTTAGTGGCCATCTCAGTTATCAGATGACTGTCAGGGTAGGCAGTGCTTGTGTTCAAGTAGCCTGTATTTTACTTAATAATATTAGCCCCAAAGTGCAAGAGTAGTGATGCTGGCAATTCGGATATGCCAAAGAGAAGCTGTAAAGTGCTTCCTTTAGGGAAAAGGTGAAAGTTCTCAAATTAATAAGGAAAGGAAAAAATCATATGCTGAAGTTGCTAAGATGTACAGTAAAAATGAATCTTCTATCTGTGAAATTGTAAAGAAGGAAAAAGAAATTTGTGCTGGTTTTGCCGTTATACCTCAAATATGGATGCATATGAAAAAACATAGTAAGTATGTATAGATATAGTATATGTGATATATATGTAACATAGCATATATAGTATGATCCCTGGTTTCAGACATCCACTGGGGGCCATGGAACATATCTCCTCTGGATAAGGGGGGACTACTGTACAAAGAACTGGTTATAATGTTGTAACAAAGAATCTAAGCTGCATAAAGATGAAAATGAAGAAATAAAGCTGGTTAAAATTAGTGAAAACTGGTGAGATAAAAGAATTTTAGGTTTTATTAGGAGGAGAAATCTAACAGTTATTGTAATTGTAGTACTTGGTGGAGCAGGGTAGAAAGATATTGAGATTGAAATGATTGAAAGGTTGAAGTGATTTGCAATTCTTTATTGTCACTATGGGAATTAGTTCCCAGTGTTAGGTAGAAGGCAAAATTATTGAAAGATGATGTCAAGGAATGGAGATTCAAAGGTAATGGAATGAAGGATATCTAACTGGATATTGAAATCACCCAGATATATGATTAGAGTAGTGGTAGAGAGTAAACAGAGAGCTAGGAGTTAAAATATTGACTGAATGAAAGCAATTCTCCTGAGGAGTCTATAAGTGACTATAATAACCAGGCATATTGGTCTGCTGACACACGATTCAATGAGGAACTGAATATGCCTCTACCATGGAGGTCCTTCTGGCTGGCCTACGAATTAAAGTAACATGACAGAGTAACAAGAGTAAATCAAACAAAGTTTAATAACATTTATACACGGGAGAAACCCAGGAAAACTGAGTAACTTGCCAGAATGGCAGAAGCCACTACCTTAAATACTATCTGCAGCTAAGGACAAAGGAGGATATTCGGGTAGTAGTCTGGGACTTCAAAGAGGAGGAAGGCAATTTACATGGAGATGGAAAAGCAAATGTTTGATAAACAAATGTTTGCTGGGCCATCTACAGACCATGGGACCCGAGAGAGAACTCGATATAAATGGGCTTGCTAGTGCCTTCCTGTCTACTACAATTAGAGTTGTCTAAGATGATAGTTTCTTCCTGGGACAGCCTCTATCTTAAATTATTTTAGGCAGTCAAGTAAAAGGACAAAGTTTCTTCCTGAGTCTTTTGGTCCCCAAAATAATCTTGCCAGACAGACACATTTTGGGGTGGCAAACTTTAATCCCCCACAGAGTGTTTAATGGAGAAAGAGAAGAAAATGATTTGAAAGCAGCAAGGAGAATTCTTACTGCATTTCTTGGCCCAATCATATGAAAAGTGTAGAGAGAATGTAGCTAAGAGGTCTTTTTTTTTTTTTTTTTTGAGGAAGATTAGCTCTGAGCTAACTGCTGCTAATCTTCCTCTTTTTGCTGAGGAAGGCTGGCCCTGAGCTAACATCCACGCCCATCTTCCTCTACTTTATCTGTGGGACGCCTACCACAGCATGGCTTGCCAAGTGGTGCCATGTCCGCACCAGGGATCTGAACTGCCATATCCTGGGCCACCAAATCGGAATGCGCACACTTAATGGCTGTGCCACCGGGCCAGCACCATAAGAGTTTTGGGAGCAGGAGAAGCAATTTTCCCAGGAGCGAGCCAGTTTTCAGTTAGATCAAGAGGGCAAAGGAGACCTTTAGAACAAAAGTTTAGAGTATAGATGATTTTGCAGACAGTTGATTATCGATGATTTTGCAGACAGTTGATTATCAGCTTCTATAGGCATGATGTAAAGACTTCAAGGTTTAGGAGAAGATGGAGATGGGGTCATAAAGAGAAATTCAGAGCTTGCTGGGGGTTTGATTGTAGTAGATGAGGGGTGATCTGAAAGTCCTAGGTTTCTTGTGGTGAGTGATGTAATCCAGAATGAAGGACAGAATGTGGTGAGGTCTGGTGGTCTGAAAGCTGAAAATTTTGATAAATTGTAAAAACGGTGGTATTGGAGATATATGAGTCTTGCCAAGAGAACCCGTTAAGCTTTGACTCCTTGCTGGTAGATATCTGAAGACCAGAGGAGTGGTAAGGGGGGTTAATGTGGAAAGATAAGACTCTCAGTGACATACACTAATGGAAGAGCAGAAGCCAGTGGTGTGGTAGCCTTACTCAACTGCTGTAAAAAAATGGAAAAGAAAATATAACTGATGCATTCACCCTCTGACTTGGTCACTTTACAGTGATAATCTTCATGGTAAACATTATCAAAATTAAAGAAAGAAGGAGGAGAGGAAAGACAGAAAATATGAAAAACTTTTGAGGGAATTTCTTTTAAACAGGAGCAAAAAAATAGAATAAAAGCTGGAGATTCATGTGATTCACTCATGTGAATACAACCTTTAAATAATAATGAGACATATAATCCAATTTTTTTTTTTCACGAGAGAGACCACTGTCTCATTTGCTAGCCAGTGAAAAACAACTGAGTGCAAACCTTGAAACTCCTCTGTAAAGTAAATTATTTGAAGTAGATATAAAGGGCATCGGAGAATATGTTAAATAACTAAGTTTCTCTGTGTAAAACAGAAGAGATATGAAGACTACTAAGAGCAGTTGAGTTTATGTGTCTAAAACTCTTATCATTTCTCCAGTTGAAAAGTTTAGGAGAGAAGGAAAACTATAAAAACTACTCTGGGACAGACTCTGCTAGTTCTCTATGTGCTTAGCGAGGTCAATAAAGTGTTATTTATGGAGTTAAAGCCTACTTCAGTGTCCTTCAGCTTGTAGATAGATGGTGTATGCAGTGGTTCTCTAGATCTTTGCCTCCATGAAATGGGAAAATATGCTCTGTGATAGCTGCTTCTGTTACTATGAATTTTTGGTGAGTTTTCAACTTACCAGTGACATTCTTTCTGTATGTGTATTAGAATGTCGATTACTGAAAAAAACTCAAGGCTTAAAAAGTGCATAATTTTATTTAACCAGAAACAGTTGTATTTTCATATTCTCATATTTCACACTGAGATTCTCATCTCTTCTGCCCTCTGCTGATGGGATCCGCTCTCATGAATTTCAAAGCCTGCTCTTTCTTTTGTGTACGAGTTAACTTAGGGAGATCATTTTTAGTTTATGTTAAAGCTAAGTCATGCAACTCTATTTCATTTTCCATAATTATATAGACTTTTTATATAAAATTGAGTCGTCTAGAGAATCACAGTTATGAAAAAAAACCATAATTGGGTTAAATATAATTTCTACAGTTCTCTCATATCCAACAAACATCAAAAGCATATAACTAAGGTCACAGGGATAATTTCAAATCTTTTCATAATTTGGCATCAGATATTTGTTTAAATGTCGGGATGCAATAGTAAGAAGAAAAGAAGGGGTTAAGGAAATATGCTGTTCTTGTCAAGTAGGTTGTATATAGATTGTAATATAAAATCTATTGGATTTCACATTCCTAACCTTGAATGGAGAAACAAAGCAAAGTGGAAAATGAAATATGTCATGAATGCTTTTTTTTCCAGATAGCATATACCTTCAGAGATTTGTACAATGGGAGGTATTTTGTTCTCTATGTACTTTGTTTTCTTCTTTTCAGTTTTTTTTTCACTTCTATATCTTCTTTAGTCCTCTTTTTTTGTGTGTGGTAACTTGCTAGAATATTTTTAAGCCATTAAAAAAAATAAGGAAACTTTACTTTACAAAAACACCACACTTTTCTTACAAGCATACTGCCTCTAGCAATAAAATAAGTCTATATTTTGAAGATGTTTTAAAAAATTCTGTAATATTGAAAAGTCTTTGTTTTAGTATGCTCACACATTTTGCAGTGACTTGTAAATTTTCTCTGAAGTTGAAAATAAAACTAAATGTATAATAACTGCCTATCAAAGTTTCCACAGTAGCCCTTTAGCATACAAATATGATTTGAAATCCCAGCCCTGCAAGTATCTAAGTTATTATTCTACGGCAAGTTATTTTTCTTCACTGTCCCTCAGTGTTCCCCTTAATAAGATAGAAAGGATAATGCCTACCCCAGTGAACTGTCATAAAAATTTAATGAAATAATACAGGTAAATTACATGTGACAGATTTTGAGACATAATGAGCATTTGGAAATATGTTTACTTTATTAAAAAGAATAGATGCTAAATTAAGGCAAGATAACTTTGAGAAGGCAAGAAAGGATTAGACACTTAACACATGGCTTAAAAGTTATATATCCATATTGCTAACTCACTTATATCTGAATGGGTTTTTATTTTAAATTAATTCTTTAAAAGACAGTAACAAAAATTGTACCATACAGTATTATTTTAATAAAATATCCAGCATGATCAGGACTGGCTTTCCCTTAAGCAGAGAGGTTGACTTTACAACCCAAGCACCAAGAGAGACAGCTTATTTTCTGATGACATGGAAAAGTATGAAAAAAAAACATTTTCTTTAACAGATATATTCAAGAATTTACTCTGAGTTAGTCTTGATATTGCATGGTGCGTATATATTGGTGAATGAAACAGGCATAGCCTGTCCCCTTATAAAGTTTAGCTTGATGGAACAGAGGTGGGAGAGAGAAATAACAAGCATGTTAATCCACAAAAATGAATGTCATTAAAAATTATTATAGGTTCCCTGGCTAAAAATGGAAGTCTTATTGATTATAGCCATTCTGAGGGGCGTGATGTGATATCTCATTGTAGTTTTGATTTGCATTTCCTTGATAATTACTGATGTTGAACATCTTTTCGTGTTTCTGCTGGCCATCTGTATATCTTCTTTGGAGAAATCTCTGTTCAGATATTTTACTCTTTTTTCAATCGGGTTGTTAGCTGTTTTTGTTGTTGAGATGTATGCGTTCTTTAAATATTTTAGATAGTAAGCCCTTAGCAGATATATGGTTTGCAAATATCTTCTCCCAGTTGTTAGGTAGTCTTTTCATTTTGTTGATGGTTTCTGTTGCTGTGCAGATTTTTAGTTTGACGTAGTCAGATTTGTTTATTTTTTCTATTGTTTCCTTTGCCCAGTCAGACATGGTACTTAAAAATATGCTGCTAAAACCAATCTCAAAGAAGATACTGCATATGTTTTCTTCTAGAAGTTTCATGTGTTACATTCAAGTCTTTAACCCATTTTGAGTAATTTTTGTGTATGGTGAAAGACAATGGTCTACTTTCATTCTTTTGCTTGTGGTTGTCCGGTTGTCCCAAAACCATTTATTGAAGTGACTTTCCTTTCTCCATTGTATATTCTTGGCGCTCTTGTCTAAAATTAGCTGTCCATAGATGTGTGGGTTTTTTTCTGGGCTCTCAATGCGTTTCCATTGATCTGTGTGTCTGTTTTTGTGCCAGTACCATGATGTTTTCGTTACTATAGCTTTGTAGTACATTTTGAAATCAATGAGTGTGATACCTCCAGCTTTATTCGTTTTTTTCAAGATTCCTATGGCCATTTGAGGTCTTTTGTTGTTTCATATAAATTTTAGGATTCTTTGTTCTATTTCAGTAAAAAATGTTGTTGGAACTGTGATGACATTGCATTGAATCTGTAGATTGCTTTAGGAAGTATGGACATTTTAACTATGTTAATTCTTCCAATCCAAGAGCATGGAATATCTTTCCATTTCTTTGTGTCTTCTTCACTGTCTTTCAACAATGTTTTATAGTGTTCAGCGTACTGGTCTTTCACACTTTGGTTAAGTTTATTCCTAGATATTTTATTCATTTTGCTGCAATTGTAGATGGGATTGTATTCTTAATTTCACTTTCTGCTACTTCATTATTACTGTATAGAAATGCAACTGATTTTAGTATGTTGATTTTGTATCCTGCAAATTTATTGTATTCATTTATTATTTCTAAAAGTTTTTTGGTGGATTCTTTAGAGTTTTCTATATATAAAATCTTGTTATCTGCAAATAGTGACAGTTTCACTCCTTCCTTTCCAATTTGGGTCCGATTTGTTTCTTTTTCTTGCCTGATTGCTCTGGTTAGGACTTCCAATACTATGTCAAACAGAGTGGTGAAGGTTGGCAACCTTATCTGCTTCTTGTTCTTAGAAGGATATCTTTCAGTTTTTTTCCATTGAGAATGATGTTAGCGGTGGGTCTGTCATATGTGGCCTTTATTATGTTGAGATACTTACCTTCGATATCAATTTTATTCAAAGTTTCTTATCATAAATGGATGCTGGATCTTGTCAAATGCTTTCTCTGCATCTATTGAGAAGATTGTGTTATTTTTATTATTCATTTTCTTGATATGGTGCATCACTTTGATTGATTTGCAGATGTTGGACCATCTCTGCATCCTGGGAAGAAATTCTGCTAGATCATGGTGTATGATCTTTTTAATGTATTGCTATATTTGATTTGCTAGTATTTTGTTTAGGATTTTTACATCAATGTTTGTCAGTGATATTGGGATGCAATTTTCTTTTTTTGTGTTGTCCTTGTCTGGTTTTGGTATTGGGGTAATGCTGGCTCTACGGAATGAGTTAGGAAGCTCCCCTTCCTCTTCAACTTTTGCAAAGAGTTTTAGAAGGATGGATATTGTCTTCTTTGAATGTTTAATAGAATTCACCAGGGAAGCCATCTGGTCCTGGACTTTTATTTTCTGGGAGGTTTTTGATTACTGTTTCAATCTCCTTACTGGTGATTGGTCTATTCAAATTCTCTACTACTTCTTGATTCAGAATTGGAAGGTTGTATGATTCTAAGAATTTATCCATTTCTTCTAGATTATCCAGTTTCTTGGCATATAGCTTTTCATAGCATTCTCTTATAATCTTTTGTATTTCTGAGGTGTCCATTGTAATTTTTCCTCTTTCATTTCTGATTTTATTTGAGGCTTCTCTCTTTTTTTCTTGGTGAGTCTAGCTAAACATTTATCAATTTTGTTTATCTTATCAAAGAACCAGCTCTTGGTCTCATTGATTTTTTTCTACTGTTTCTTTAGTCTCTATATCATTTATTTCAGCACTAATTTTTATTATTTCCTTCCTTCTACCGATTTTGGGTTTTGTTTGTTCTTCTTTTTCCTGTTCCTTTAAGTGTTCTGTTAGATTGTTGATTTGCGATTTTTCTTCTCTGTAGAGGTAGGCCTGAATTGCTATAAACTTCCCTCTTGCTTTTGCTGTATCCCATAGATTTTGGCATGTTGTATTTTCATTTTCATTTGTTTCCAGGTATTTTTTTATTTCTCCTTTGATTTCTTCATTGAGCCAAGAGTTGTTCAGTAGAATTTGTTTAATCTACACATTGTTTATCTTTTCTGATTTTCTTCCTGTAGTTGATCCCTGTTTCATACCACTGTGGTCAGAAAAGTTGCTTGGTATTATTTGGAACTTCTTAAATTTATTGAGACTTGTTTTGTGGCCTAATATATCTATCCCAGAGAATGTTCCATGTGAATCTAAAAAAAACGTATTTTGTGGTTTTTGGATGCAAAGTTCTATATATATTTACTAAGTCCACCTGGTCTAATGTGTCATTTAAGGACAATATTTCCTTACTGATATTCTGTTTGGATGATCTATCCATTGGTGTAAGTGGTGTGTTAAAGTTCCTTACTATTGTTCTGCTGCTGTCTCTCTCTCCTTTATGTCTGTTAATAATTGCTTTATATATTTCGGTGCTCCTATGTTGGTTGGATAGATGTTTACAAGTGTTATATCCTCTTGTTGGATTGTTACCTTTATCATTAAGTAGTGCCCTTCTTTGTCTCTTATTAGACTTTTTGTTTTAAAGTCTATTTTGTCTGATATAAGTATTGCTACCCCAGCTTTCTTTTCAGCACCACTTGCATGGAATATCTGTTTCCAGTCCTTCACTTTCAGTTTGTGAGTGTCTTTAGGTCTCACTTGTGTCTCTTTTATGTATCATATATATGGGTTTTTGATTTTTTTTGTCCAATTGGCCACCCTATGCCTTTTGATTGAGCATTTAGTCCATTGGCATTTGAAGTAGCTATTGATAAAAATGTACTTATTGCCATTTTGTTACTCTTTTCCTAGGTGTTTTAGTAGTTATTCTCTACTCCTTTCTTCTTCTCTTGCTCTCTTCCCTTGTGGTTTGATGGCTTTCTTTAGCATTATGTTTGGGGTCCTTTCTCTTAATTTTTTGTGTATTTATTAGAGGTTTCTGGTTTGTGATTGTCATGAGGTTCATATATAATAACCTATGTATATAGCTATCTGTATTAAGTTTTGGTCTCTTAAGTTTGACCTCTTGCTAAAAGCTCTACTCTTTTACTCCCCTCCTCCCACATTTTATGTTTTTGATATCATATCTAACCTATTCTTTGTGTTTGTGTATCCGTTACCCTCTTATCATGGAAATAGGTAATTTTAGTAATTTTGTCTTTTGATCTTGATATTAGCTTCATAGGTGGTTGTTCTGCTACTTTTACTGTACTTTTGATTTTACCTGTGATTTTACTGTTTGTTTGTTTTCTGATAATTTTATTATTTCTATTTGTGGTCTTCTCTTTTCTACTTAAATAAGTCGCTATAGCATTTCTTGTAAGGCTGGTTTCTTGGTGGTAAACTCCTTTGGTTTTTGCTTGTCTAGGAAACTTTGTCTCTCTTTGCATTCTGAATGATAACCTTACTGAGTAGACTATTCTTGGCTGTAGGCTTTTTCCTTTTAGCACTTTAAATATATCCTGCCACTCCTTTCTAGCCTGTAAGGTTTCTGCTGAGAAGTCAGCAAATAGCCTTACGGGGATTCCTTTGTACATAACTTCTTTCCTTTCTCTTGTGGCTTTTTTGGATTCCCTCTTTATCTTGAATTCCTGACATTTTAATTATAATATGTCTTGGTGTGGGCCTGTTTGAGTTTATCTTATTTGTACTCTATGTGCTTCTTGTACCTGTATGTCCATTTCCTTCCTTCGTTTAGGAAAGTTTTCAGCTATTATTTCTTCAAATAGATTCTCAGCCCCTTTGACTCTCTCTTCTTCTTCTGGGACAAATATAATGCAAACATTAGTGTGCTTGATGCTGTCCCAGAAGCCCCTTAGACTGTCTTTGTTCTTTTCAATTCTTTTTTCTTTTATCTGCTCAGCTTGGGTGATTTCCTCTAGTCTTTCACCCAGCTTGCTGATTCATTCTTCTTTATCATCAGCTCTGCTATTGAGTCTCTCTAGTGAATTTGTCATTTCCAGTATTGTATTCTTCAGCGGTTTTTTTGAGGAAGATTAGCCCTGAGCTAACAGCTGCCACAACCCTCCTCTTTTTTTGATGAGGAAGACTGGCCCTGAGCTAACACCATGCCCATCTTCCTCTATTTTATATGTGGGATGACCGCCACAGCATGACTTGACAAGCAGTGCATAGGTCTGCATCAGGGATCCAAATTAGTGAATCCCGGGCTGCCAAAGTAGAATGTGCAAACTTAACTGCTGCACCATGAGGCTGGCCCCTGTATTCTTCATATTTGATTCGTTGTTTTTCATATTTTCCAGGTCTTTTTAAAGTTCTCACTGAATTATCCAATCTCCTTCCAAGATCAGTGAGCATACTTATGACTATTAGTTTGTACTTTTTGTCAGGTAGGTTGTTTATCTCTGTTCCATTTAGTTCTTTTTCTGAAGTTTTGTCCTGTTCCCTTACTTGGAACATATTCTTTTGTCTCCTCATTTCACCTTTCTCTGTGCTTATATCTATGTATTAGATAGGTGAGCTATATCTCCCAATCTTGGAGAGGTGGCCTTATGTAAGAGATGCCTTATGAGGCCCAGCAGTATGCTTCCCTCTCATCACCAGTTCCAAATGTTCCAGGAGTGTCCCTTGTGTGGATTATGTGTGTCCTTCTGTTGTGGCAGGATTGTTCTTGCTGCAGGTGCCTGGTGAGGTTAGGCTGTCCTCTGGCTGGCTGGTTGTTATACTCAGCCATGTGTGGCTACTATGGTCACTTCAGCCAATTTATCAGGCATGGGGAAGCCCAGCACATTTGGCTGCAAGGTCTAATGGCACATACAGTTTTTCTGTTAGGTGAGTAGGCCTCCAGCATGGCTGGTTTCTAGGTTCAGGGGCTTACAATTGCTGTAGGCCTCCAGCCTACAAGGTTGTTATCAGCTCTCTCTGGAGTGCAGCTGAGTGGGCCCAGGCCCAGGCATGAAAGCAATCAGTTGTTTCAGGCTTTGGTAGGTGGAACCAATCCCCTATGTGGCTGTTTGAGAAACAGAAGTCTGCTGCAGCTGACAAGCCCCACTGCCCACAGGGCCACACACACCATTAACACAGTCCTGCCCCATGCACACACCTCAACCCCCTGAAGCAGATCCTGTCACCCCACTGCAGAAGCCCCATAGACTCCACCAATGCAGGCATGCCCCTCACATACACCCTTCCCTACAGATGGGGACGTACTCTCCAGGCTGCAAAGGTCCAAGGCATCCCACCTATCTGGGCCCACAAGTTGCCGGAGAGATTGATGTTGATTGGGGCCAGGCCCTAGAGCCAGCTGCCTGCCCTGGCTGAACTGGATTCAATCAGTGTTCTAGTGGGTGGTGCAGACCCCTGGGTTAAAAAGCCAGTTGAAGAACTCCAATGATGTCTGCCAGTGACTGTGTCAGCATGCCTGAACTAGGTAACAATAATGAGTGTCACCAATGTTTCAGTACCACAGGAGGTGGTCCAACCCTGGGGAGGTCTCACTTCTCACCAAGATGTGCCCATAGCCTATCAGGTGAGTCTCTTTTCACCAAAGGATTGTGTTTTCTTTATGGTGATTTTAGGTTGCTTTCTGGAATGGGTGAATTTGTTAATGGGCCCTTTAAAAGCTGGTTTTTATTCCCTTATGTCCAATAACTTTTCTAGGGGTATTCCCTATTCTTTTTAATATCCAGTAAAGCCAGACATTAAGACACTTGTCTTGGTTATGCTGAGTCCAAAAGCTGTTTATTGTGGTAATGCTCCCTTGCGCAGATCCCCCACTCTTCGGGGAAGGCGTTGTACCTTAAGATTGCTGCTGGCTGGCCATGAAGTTCCATGGTTAGAAGGTGGCTTTTTTTCTCTCCAGAAAGGAATCTCTGCCTTTTCCACTGCAGTCAGACTGTGCCTTGTTGCGTGGGTCCTTTTTATCCACTGTTCAGTTGTCTCTCTGGGGTGATTGTTTCAAGAGTAGTTGTAAATTTGTTGTGTCCCTGAGAGTAGCTGAATTCAGAGTCCACCTACACTGCCATTTTGAGCATAAATTTTAAATATTTCCTTTTATCCATTAATTAATATTTCCATTTACTTTTCCCACAGAATTCTAGCTAACTGTAATGTTTTTAATTGAATTATTTTATTTAATATCTTGTTATGCTGTTCTGCAACAAAAGAACATATTTAAATTAAAACTTTTTTAGTGTTAACATTTTTTTCTCTTTGATTTAAGATTGAAAGCAAGAAAAGGTAAAAAATTCCACATATACTTCGGAGATCAACATTTTATCTGTAATAAAAGGAACATATACTGAAAGTAAGTTTGTCTGTTAAAGCTTTTTCAGATTGATAGGCAGAGCATTTCCATTTCCATTTTCTTAAAACACTATGAATCCGTACTCATTATTTCTTGGGTGAATTCACCTTCTGTTTGTAACTCATTCAGTCATGACTCATTGAGTCATCACTGCCATGTAGTTTCAAATTTACATATAGGATAAGTAATGTACTCAACATTCCACGAATGTACTTTCTTATGGCCTACGCTTCCTGACGGCCCAATCTTGTCTTTAGAATATTCTTTTATTTCTCTTTCTTTTCCAAAAGTCAGATCAATGACCAAATCTATGAGAAGATTTGCTTATCTGCCATCAGAACTTTTTTCTCTTTTGTCTCTTCCTTCTTTTGTGTCTTCTTGCTAATGAAGCTTTGTACTAGTTGTCCACTTTGGCCATTGTGGGTATGTAGATAGGAGAATAAAATCACAATGTATTTGGAAATAGAACCTACCAGTAAAACGAGGTGCACACTTCATTAACCTGTCACTTCTCTTGAATTGAGAGCATGTTCAAGAACAAGCTCCCCCCTGCCAGTGCTCTACATGTCTAATTCTCATAGTTTTGTTAGAGTTGTCATAAAGGTTTTATGGGTTTGCCTGATGTGAGTGGAACAAAGAGCACAGCACAAACAGATTAGACACAGAGCCCTCTGAAGGATTTGCCTGTGAGAATTCTTAGTGCAGATTGTCCAAAGTTCAAAGTTATCTCCTTGCATGATCATTGGATATTGTCAGGCTCAAACATTAAAAGTGAGGCCAAGTCAAAGCCTGAGTGACTCAAGTGGTAAAGATAGAAGGTGTCAATTGTAGATTTTAAAAATTTTCTTATGTGTATAGACAGCAAAGAGAAAAATAAGCAAAAGTTGCCAGCTCCTTATGATCCTTGTCTCAAGCATTAGAAAAGACAACACAAAGCAACAGGGGCTGAATGACGACATTACGAACTGTGGAATACTCTGTTGCTGTGGAGCCAATTCTAGACTGCAGCTAAGTGATTCTTTATTCTGCAGCTCCAGTGTGAGAGAGGCAAGGCTGGAAGTGCAATACTTCAGCAGAGCCTGGGAGTCAAAGAAAACTGTCTATGACGGTCTCCAAAGGGAGATACGGAAGTGAGCTAAAGGAGGCCTCACAGCAGCTCTTTACAAGTTTCTCATCCTCTTGTGCTCTTTCTGAAACATAAGGATCATAAGGCATTCTGCTAAGATTCCAATTAGCAGTAGTTCAAAGATTCCAAGTCTTTGTCTTTGTGGCCTATGTAGATGTGTACAATGTCAACAGCGTGCCATGGTGGCACTTTACCCTTCCAGACAGCAGATGGACTGGAGTTCTATATCTAAGCAACGTGAGAAGTCTGATTCAACAGTATCTCAAGACATTTCAACAGATTTTCTCTCAAATGGTCCTTCTTTAGGCCTACTTGCCTGGCACCTCCAGGCTGTTCCTTCCTTCGAATTCCATCTACCTTGCAATATTCCCCAGAGGCCTCCTAGCTTCTCTCTCTTTCTCTCTCCTTCTTATCAATTTTCTCATAAAGTGTCTCATGTTTGCATCACAATAGATTCTGATAGCTCTCTAGAAAAAAAATAATGATCCATTAAAACTAAAAACCAAAAAATCTTTTTATGTCATTAGTAACTGAAAAGATTGATATGCTTTCCCTACCAGTCTTCAAAGACAACCTGAAGGAGAAAGTGTTGTCTTAGCCTTCCCTTATTCTCCAAAATTTGTATCTCACTTACTGTAGTAAAGGAAAAGAAAGGGGAAAAAATAGAATAAAATAAAGATAAGGAGAAACTACTTTATTAATATGTTCAAATATATTAAATTAGCATACTCTTTCTCATACAAAGTTTAGTGATGGACTGAGTGATAATAAAGGATAGATGTAATGAGGGAGAGAGAGAAATCAAAGAGGAATTCATCTTTCAGATTTAAACATTGAATTGACCATCTTGTCACTCACTCATTCATGCAAGGGATATTTATTTATTCTTCACTATATGCCAGGTGCTGTTGTAGATAATAGGGAGACTGGGGTGAATGAAATAGGCGGAAAAATCAGATTGGCAAAACTTAAGAAAGAACAGATTTAGGAGTCAGAGGCGTTAGAAGTTCATTTTGTGATCCTAAGAGTCATAACACATCCAAGTGATATGAGATCAGAGGTTGAGTGTGTGTGACCGGCAGGGAGATGGAGTAATTCCTTTGGCTCTGCCATTCTGCCTCTAGCTCTTCAACTCAGTCAAACATAAATGACCTGAAGAGATGAGGGCTGGAGGTGGATATCCTTAGGCAATTTACTAAATTATTTATTCCATGCCTTCTTTTATTCCAAGCTTATTTTTCTCATGACTCTGCAATCTTGGCTGTTCTGAAATTGATATTTAGCCGTTTGGATCGGGCATTGAGAGTTGATATTTTTGATATTTGAAACCTTGCTTTCCTTAAAAGACTACTATTCTCACCTTAATGGACCATGACTTGACTGGGTTCTTGCCCTGGAACCTCTACTTAACATAAGCGGAATTCAGAAAGCTTAGGTTTTCTGCTCAATTTAAAAGGCAAATATCAAAGAGAAGTGTTTTTCTGTTTCAATATTTATATCTGCTACAAACTCTACTGACTTCTCGATTACATCCTCGTCCTCCTGGTTCCAACAGAGGGCACAAAATGTATTGTGGGTTCTTACAGTGATAAGGGTGCTCTAATAGCATTTAATGGATAGAGCCCAGAGATGCTAACTATCTTGGAAAGGTGGAGGCATCCTCATCAAAGAACTGCCCCATCCCAAAATTCCAGTAGCGTTGTGAAATACAAACGGCATACTATGTTCTCATTTAAGTAATTCTAACCCTTGTCTCCTGTGATAAGAGCTCCTCCGTCTCTTGGTTGTACTGACTCAAGTTTTTCACTAACTTTTCTGAGGGTTGTAATCATTCCTAATCACTTCAGATACAATCGTATAGACATGCAGCACTTCAATCTGGATTTATTCAGTGTTAGCACTTTAGGAAGGATGCCTCCTATGGACTTAGCACTACACCAAGTACTATAACATAAGCAGCATCAAGAGATAGCCCTTGTCCAGCAGGTGCTGGAAACAACAGAGACATGATCCAATAATGAAACCAGTGAAATAAGCACAGCAAAACAATTTTTAATAAGTTTAAAACCTAGTGGCCTTTATGCACTCCACTCTAGTCCCCACATGTGTAAATGTAAGATCTATTGTAGATTTCAACAAATAGGAAAACCATCAGGAGATGGGTGTTCACTGGACTCAGAGTTGTCAATATCTCAAAATTATAAATTTCACAAAAATATCTAGTTATTTGTCTTCTTTTGGAAATAAAACAAAACACAAAAGCAACAAAAGTGGATCTGCAATATAAGTCCAGCTTTACCTCTTGGCAACAGTTAGCCAGAGATAAGCTTCAGCTCTCTCCTTTAGATAATCCATGAGTCTCCAGTGTGCCACGGTCCTCCTGCATCCGGCTTCATTCACATGTGTGAGCTGCCTAACTCTCACAGGCATTTCAATGTATACCTGATCTAGAGCTTCAGAGATGACTCAACACTTTTCTTTGTCATTCATCAATACTTTCAGTTAATGTATTTCTCCATAATTGTTCATAAACTTTATATTTTAGTCTACTTGCATATTACTATTTCTATATTTTTCTTGTGTAACACCTGTTGGTTAAGCATTTACTTTATGGCATATATTATGTTTCATATACTGTAAATAATTTAATATATGTGACCAATTGGTTGTGAGTCACTATCACCTGACTGATTTCACAGTTTTGAAAACTGAGAACTAAAGTAACTGGTCCTTTTGTCTGAGGTCACGAAAGATGTGATTGAGCAGAGATTTTATCCCAAATCTGTCTGACTCCAAAACCTAAATCTTAGCAACGAATCTGCCTTAGTTATTATATATGATTTAACTTATTTTTTTGAGATATTATAAACAACTTGCAAATCAAAACTGCCCATCTTCAGGTGACTCAAGATGTCTAAAATTAATTTCTTGATACAATAATAAAAACCTAAATATCAATACTAAATTTTACTTTACAAAAGTTATTTGATTTGTAATTATTTTAAACCTATGTGTGCTTCAAAGGAGAATAAACCTAGCATTTTATGATTCCCTTATTAGATATAATGAATGCCACATACTCCCTTTCTTCATTCAACAAATATTGAACACCTAGTTTATTAGGCCTTGCACTAGACACTGGGGGAAAGGCATTGAACAAAATCCTTAAAGAAATTAAGTTTCAGTTGAAGAAATAGAAAATGAGGAAAAATAGCACCTAAATACACAATGAAATGTTCAGGAGCCCTAAGAGGTATGAGTCAAATAAAGCATGGTTGTGATGTTGTAATCTCTTAGAATGTGTGGTCTGGGCAGGACTCTTAGATAAGGTGACAGCTGAAAAGAGACCCAAAAGAACCAAAATCACAAATGTCATGGAACCCTAAAAAAAGACATTTTAAGTGGTGAGAACAGACCTCCCTGAAATGGGAACATACTTAGACCGTTAGAGCAAAAGTCTGGGTTCAGTGTGGCTGAAGGGGCAGAATAGAAAGAGATCTGATCAGCCAGGTTGCCTGTGGGGAAAATGTGTTATTGGTGCAGGATGGGATCTTCCTTTCCGCTCCTGATAGTTTCTGCTGAGGGTGGTCCTGGATCCCTACTGTCCTCTCTGCTCTGTGTCCCATGAGCCACAGGTAGTAGGAAATATTTTTCTGATTTATTTGTTTAGAATAAGATTCACATATCTGTGGTGATGGATAAAAACTAGACTATTGGTGGTGAACATGATACAGTCTATACAGAAAATGATACAAAATAGTGGATACCTGAAATTTACACATTGTTACAAGCCAATATGACCTCAATAAAATCATTACCAAAAAAAAAAAAAAAGAAGAAGAAGATTCTGTGCACCCACTAGTTGTGTCTGTCACTCTCCTTTTCTTTTTTTGGAAAATGGTCTAGCTGCAGTCAACCTGCCTTTTTCATTTCTGTATTCCAGGAATAAAAGAGGAAAGTTCTGCTCAAGCGGGATGTGGATAGGAGTGGGATGTTGTAGTTTTGGAGAGTCAGTTCAAATATCAATGCCAAAATTCCTCTTACTTTTTCAATGTATGTGTGATGGGACATCAATGCAGATTTCATTTTGAAATGATCATCTTAATCAAAATTATTGACTGTGTAAAATATTCCAATAAAGGAACTCAGGAGCTTGCTAAGGGCACAGGATCCCAAATGTGAAAATATAGATCTGGCTACCACATAATGTCTTGGTAAGAGGTTAAATAGTTACTTTCTTTGAAATAAGGTTATCATTATCTCTCTACCAATGGGTTGCAATGTAGGCACTAGCTCTGTCTACCTGTAATAATTTTCTCTTCTTTAGAGCTTTAAAGCAAGAGCTCTCTTTAGAGAAAACTTCGAAAAATTCAGGGGCATAAAATGCCCCTTTTCATGCTACATAAGATTCCATCTCTTTGTACTACTTAAAAGAGAAGATACTGAACATAGATCCAAACTAACTGTGCAGGAGTTCATTAATTCATGAACTTGACTCCATATAGCTTCATCATGTACCCATCTCAGCCAGCTTTCTAAGGAAGAGGAAGATAAGGGTCTTGTCCATTATATTTTAAACAATAAAGCCAGAACCTACTACTGTGTCTGGAATATTTAACACATTGTTGCTGAATGAATCAATATTATTGTGGGTTTGTATGAGAAGGAAATCTGGTCTAGCATCTGTTTCATTGTCCTAGTATAATGCATGCATAATGATCTGCATATGGAAATGAGTGGCAATTGCACTTTGTTTCCTGAATTTTATCTTTAAATTGTAAATTTTATATGTAATATTAATATTTTATGCATTTTATAGGGATCCGTGGGTACATTAATTTTTGACAAACAGCAATCTCCATACACATTTAGAACATAAATTTTGGAAGAATGGCTCCCTTAGTGCTGCTTAAAAACATCTCACTTGTTGACAATAGGAAGCTATTTCCCAAAACACCTTTAACCTAGATTCCTTGTCTATAAACACAAAAGCAGATATGTGTAAACAGATTCCCAAAAAAATTCAATTAAAATGTTTTAGAAGAACAAGAATAAGAAATGTCTTAGCAATAAAAATACATGCAAATCAGATTTGAAAGCAAAAGACCATGTTGCAGGTTGTAGTCTATTTTGGCAAGCCTCTTTGAAGAAGTGAATTCATAACACCAATACCATCCAACACTTTCAAATTTGATTTCCATAAGCTACCTTTGCTTTACCAATGCATAAAATCGGGATAAAACCTATTTTTCAAGACCCAGGGGAAATGTAACTTCTGCAGCTTTTCCTTCTCCTAGATTTGTTAATATTATCTTTTATAATGCTTGCTTCTATACATTTGTTCGTGTTTTGATTATTACATATTTAAAAAATTTCACCCACAATATAATGAATTGCTTTTCTCTTTAAGTCCTTCTGCCATTGCCATACTACACTATAAGCTTGCACAGGTTATTGTCAGAGTCCTACTCACTACACTATTCTTTTTCTTACCTTCCATAATCCCAGAATCTTTATAGAAACAAAAATAAGCTGTTTGGACTTAATAATCTGTTAAAAAAGAAGACAAGAAAAAATTAATGCTAGTATTGATGCTAATAAAATGAAAATAATAACTAAACATTTATACAACTAATAAGGATTGCAATCAGATTTGTAGTGTGAAAAAAGTAAAATAATTACATTCTATATGTGTTAGTCTGACACTACCTCTCATACAAGTTCTACCTTTTTTGTCATTCTTTCTTTATTTGTGTCCCCATCTTTTGTATTCTCTTTTTATCTTCTTTCCAAACCCTATCACTGAGCCTACATTTCTATGCTTGACATTGACATAAAATTGATGAATAAATATAATCTTGTGACCACTCCTTGTTAATGATGATTTATCAGACTAAAAACTGGAATCTATTACATTTTTTTTCAGGTCATGAGGAGAATTCTTAATATATAAAGTTGTACAGGAGAAGAATTTGCTACCCTAAAATGTATATTTTTGGATCAATTATTTTTAAGAACAAAAGACTCAAGAAGAAATGTTAACCTTCTCCCCAACTGCCTAAAGGAATTTAAGATAGAAGGACTGTCTGTAGAAGAAGCTATCACCATAGACAACTCTAGGTGTGGTACACAAGAAGGTACTCACAAGCCCATTTTTATCAAAGTTCTCTCTCAAGACTCATTGTCTATAGATGGCCCAGCAAACATTTGTTTATCAACATTCACTTTTACATCTGTATGTGAATTACCTTCCTCCCCTTTGAAGTCCCAAACCACTAACCACAAAATTCTCCTTGTCTTTAGGTGAAGAGGATATTTAAGGTGGTGACTTTGGCTATTTTGGTGAGTTACTTAGTTTTCCTGGGTTTCTCCATGTATACATGTTATTAAACTTGTCTGATTTTCTCTTATCTTGTCTCATATCAATTTAACTCTTAGACCAGCCAGAAGAACCTAGAAGGTAGAGGAATATTGCTAACTTCAAAATATTCACAGAATTAGATTTTGAGGATATTAAAAATCCTAAGGGTTTTTTAGCTCTGCCATTTTGTAAAGAGATATAGTAGAGACATCTTTGAGTTGTCCCATTATAGATTTTTAGAACTTTAACCATTATACTGAATTTTAATATAATTCCTTTACTCTATAGAGAAGGAAACTGAATCCTGGACATTTTAAATATCTTATTGTAGATTATAAGTATTGGGTAATCTAGGCCTAGAACCCTAAGTCTGTTCTTCTGGCTTCTATCCAAATGTCTTACAGTGGGGTTGTTTTGAAAACAGTTCTTTTATTGTATTTTTTCAAAAAGACAAATACGTAGTATAAAACACATTTTAAAAAACAGAAAAATCTCCACTCCCTCCCCAGCAGCTACTTAGAGTGCAGGACTGCACATGGCTCTGAAAGGAGAAGGAGGAGGGGTAGCTCTCAATGGCAACACCTTCACTCTCTGAATTGCTTCCCCTGGGCGAGAAAGTCCTACACGGAGGAGGCTAAGCAATTGTGGAGTGTCTACACCAAGCTAGCACCCAAGAAGGGCAGATAGTACAGAGTGACAATGCCCCCAGGAGCATGCATGTGAAAGAAAGTGCCCCTTTCCCTGCCTGGAACACCAGCTTAGCCAGTTGTCAAGAGCAAGGGACCCCTGACAGAGTGCATGCACATGCCTTTGTAAAGCAACAGTGACAAGCGGGCAATCACAGATTTGCCCTGTCAGCATAGATTCCAAAGGACAGACAAAGACACCAGAGATCATGACAGGTTCAGATTACACATCTCCTGACCACCACTAGTGGTGGCAGGTGGAATCTGCAGCCAAATATTATCAATAAGCAAAGGCACAATTCCACTCCATTAAATAGTCTGAAGAAATATATTAATAATCCAAACCAGAAGAAGAATGAAAAGCACCCAGAAATCAATCCTGAACCACCCACAGAAATTTATAATCTAAATGATAGGGTATTCAAAATAATCATCAAAAATCACCCCAACAAGTTACAAGAAAATTCAGAAAGATGGTTCAATGAAATTAGGAATAAAATTAATGAACAGAGGCTGTTTTTCACAAAAGATATTGAAACTATAAAGAAAAACCAATCAGCAATGCTAGAGATGAGAAACATGATGAATGACATAAAATAAAATTTGGAGTCCTTGAATAACAGAGCTTATATCATGGAGGATAGAACTAGCAGTTTTGAGGACAGAAATATAGAAATACTTCATATGGAAGAAAGCAAACTAAGACTAAAAAGTGATGAAGAAATTCTCCGAGAAATATTGAACTCAAATAGGAAATGCAACATAAGGATTATAGGTATGCAAGAGGGAGAAGCAAGGGAAAAAGGAGCACAAAGCTTCCTCAAGGAAATAATAGCTGAGAACTTTCAAAACCTGGGGAAGGAACTGGAATTACAAGTAAAAGAAGCTAATAGAACTCCTAATTACATCAGTGTGAAAAGACCTTCTCCAATCCTATATTAGTAAAACTGGCAAAAGTCCATGACAAAGAAAAAATATTAAGAGTAGCAAGGCAGAAGAAAGTAATTTACAATGGAACCCCTAGGAGACTTTCAGTGGATTTCTCAGCAGAAACCTTACAAGCTAGGAGAGAGTGAATGAAATATTCGAAATTCTGAAAGACAAAAACTTTCAGCCAAGAATAGCCTATCCAAGTGAAAATATCATTTAGATATGGTGGAGAAATAAAAACAATCCCTGATAAACAAAATCTGAGGGAGTTCATGACCACAAGACTCCCCCATAAGAAATGATCAAGAAGGTCCTCATATGTAAAAAAAGAGAAAAGGTTTATGAAGCCTTGAGCAAGGAGATAGAAAAAATCAGAAAATTGCAGCTCTCTATCAGAACAGGTTAGCAAACCTTAATTATAACATTAAAGATAAAAGGAAGGAAAACATCAAAAATAACTAGAGTCTCATCATTTTCACCACAAACTCACAACACAAAATGGAATAAGCTGTGACAACAAACACTTAAAAGGGGCAGAGGAAAGGGATGGAACCTGCTTAGACTAAAGAAATAAGAGGCAATCAGGAAATGGACTATCTCATCTAGAAGATTTTTTTATACAAACGTCACAATAATCACTAAACAAATAATAAGAACAAAGACACAAATGATAAATAAAGAGAAAACTGAGAAAACTAACATGGAGACCTACCAAACTGAATCATCAGTCTGAAATACCTGGGACAAGAAGAAAGGGAAATACAGAACAACCAGAAAACTAGTAATAAAATGACAGCATTAATGCCTTATATATCAATAATCACTCTAAATGTAAATGGATTGAACTCTCCAATAAAAAGCTACAGAGAGGCTGGATGGATTAAAAGGTAAGACCCAACAATATGCTGCCTCCAGGAGACACATCTTATCTCAGCTCTAAAGCCAAACACAGACTCAGAGAGAAGGGATGGAAGATGATACTCCAAGCTAATGGCAAACAAGAGAAAGCAGGTGTTGCCATATTTATATCAGACAAAGTAGACTTCAAGATAAAAAAGGCTATGAGAGACAAAGAGGGGCAGTATATAATGATAACAGGGACACTCCACCAAGAGGATATGACACTTTTAAACATATATTCACCCAATAAAGGAGCACCAAAGTATGTAAAGCTACTATTAATAAACCTAAAAGGAGATATTAACAGCATCACAAAAATAGTAGGGGACTTTACCACCCCACTTACATCAATGGATAGATCACCCAAAGAGAAAGTCAACAAGGAAATAGTGGAATTAAATGAAAACCTAGACCAGATGGAGTCAAAAGATACCTATATACAGAACACTCCATCCAAAAAGAGCAGAATACACATTCTTTTCAAGTGCACATGAAACATTCTCAAAGATAGACCATATATTGGGAAACAAGAGAAACCTCAATAAATTTTAAGAAGATTGAAATCATACCACATATCTTTTACGACCATAATACTGTGAAACTAGAAATCAGCTACAAGAAAAAAGCTGAGAAAGTCACAAGTATGTGGAGACTAAACAACATGTTGCTGCACCATGAAAAGGTCATTGAAGAAATCAAAGGAGAAATAAAAAAATGTCTGCAGACAAATGAAAATGAAAACACACCATAGCAACTCATATGGGATGCAGCAAAAGTGGTCCTAAGAGGGAAATTCATAGTGATACAGGTCCACCTTAACAAACAACAAAAATCTCAAATAAGCAATCTTAAACTGCACCTAACAGAACTAGAAAAGAAGCAAAAATAAAGCCCAAAGTCAGAAGAAGGAGGGATATAATACAAATTAGAGCAGGAATAAATGTAACTGAAACCAAAAAAGCAGCAGAAAAGATCAATAAAACTAAAAGCTGTCTTTATCTTTGAGAAGATAAAGAAAATTGACAAGCTCTTTGCCAGACTCACTAAGAAAAAAAGAGAGAAGGCTCAATAAATAAAATTAGAAATGAAAGAGGAGAAATTACAATGGATACCACAGACAGAAAGGATTATAAGAGAATACCATGGAAGACTGTATGTCAGAAAATTTGACAATCTAGAAGAAGCAGACAAATTCTTAGACTCATACAACCTCCCAAAACTGAATCAAGAACAAATAGAGAATCTAAATAGACCTATCACAAGTAAAGAAATTAACACAGTAATCAAAAATCTCCTCAAAAATAAAAGTCCAGGACCAGATGGCTTCTCTGGAGAATTCTACCATTCAAAGAAGAGTTAATACCTATCCTTCTGAAAATATTCCAAAAAATTGAATAAGATGGAACATTATCTATCACATTTGATGAGGCCAACATCACCCTGATCCCAAAGCCAGACAAGGACAATACAAAGAAAGAAAATTACAAGCCAGTTTTGCTGATGAACATAGATGCAAAAGTCCTCAACAAAATACTGGCAAACTGAATACAGCAATACATTAAAAGGATAATACACCATGATGAAATAGGATTTATATCAGGGATGTAGGAATGGTTCAACATCTGCAAATCACTCAATGTGACATATCACATTAAGAAAATGAGGAAAGAAAATCACATGATCATCTCAATAGATGGCAGAGAAAGCATTTCACAAGATCCAGCATCCATTTATGATAAAAATCTCTCAATAAAATGGTATAGAAGGAAAGCACCTCAACATAATAAAGGCCATATATGACAAACCCACAGTCGACATCATACACAACAGGGAAAAACTGAAAGCCATCCCTCTGAGAACAGGAGCAAGACAAGGGTGCCCACTCTTGTGAGTCTTACTCAACATACTACTGGAGGTTTTAGTGAGAGCAATTAGGCAAGAAAAAGAAATAAAGGGTATTCAAATTGGCATTGAAGTAGTCATACTCTCGCTGTTTGCAGACAGCATGGTTTTATACATAGAAAACCCTAATGGGGTTGGATTGCATTGGAAAACTATCAGAAATAATGAACAACTACAGCAAAGTTGCAGGGTGCAAAATCAACTTACAAAAATCAGTTGCATTTCTATACTCTAATAATGAGGTAGGAGAAAGAGAACTCAAGAATAGAATCCGGGGCTGGCCTGGTGGTGCAGCGATTAAGTGCGCACGTTCTGCTTCGGCAACCCAGGGTTCACTGGTTTGGATCCCAGGTGCAGACATAGCACCACTTGGAATGCCATGCTGTGGTAGGCATCCCACATATAAAGTGGAGGAAGATGGGCATGGATGTTAGCTCAGGGCCAGCCTTCCTCAGCAAAAAGTGGAGGATAGGCAGCAGTCAGCTCAGGGCTAATCTTCCTCAAAAAAAAAAAAAAAAAAAGAATAGAATGTCATTTACAATTTCAACAAAAAGAATAAAATATCTAAGAACAAATTTAACCAAGGAGGTAAAAGACCCATACAATGAAAATTATAAGACATTATTGAAAGAAATCCATAATGACATAAAGAAATGGAAAGCTATTCCATGCACATGTCCTGGAAGAATAAACATAGTTAAAATGTCCATACTACCTAAAGCAATCTATAGATTCAATGCAATTCCAATCAGAATCCTAATGACATTCTTCACAGAAACAGAACAAACAATCCTAAAATTCATATGGGGCAACAAAAGACCCTGCATATCTAAAACAATCTGAGAAAAAAGAACAAAACTGGAGGCATCACAATTCCTGACTTCAAAATATACTGTAAAGCTATAGTATCAAAATAGCATGGTACTGGCACAAAAACAGACACACAGATCAATGGAACAGACTTGAAATCCCAGAAATAAAACCACAAATCTACAGACAGCTAATCTTTGACAAAAGAACTAAGAACACACACTGGAGAAAAGAAAGTCTCTTCAATTAATGGTGTTGGGAAAATTGGATAGATGCATGAAAAAGAATGAAAGTAAACCACTGACTTTCACCACACACAAAAATTAACACAAAATCTATTAAAGATCTGAAGATAAGATGTGAAACCATGATACTCCTAGAAGAAAATATAGGCAGTACATTCTTTGACATCAGTCTTAGAAGGATCTTTTTGAATACCATGTCTACACAGGCAAGGGAAATAAAAGAAAAAATAAACAAATGGGACTTCATCAGACTAAAAACCTTATACAAGGTAATGGAAACCAGGAACAAAACAAAAAGACAACCCACTAACTGGGGAAAATATTTGCAAATCACATGTCCAACAAATGGTTAATCTCTAAAATATATAAAGAACTCACACAACTCAACAACAAAAAAACAAACAACCCAATCAAAAAATGGGCCGAGGATCTGAACGGACGTTTTTCCAGAGAAGATATACAGATGGCTGATAGACACATGAAAAGATGTTCGATATCACTAATCACTAGGGAAATGTAAATCAAAACTACACTTAGATATCACCTTACACCTGTTAGAATGGCTATAATCACCAAGACAACAAATAATAAATGTTGGAGAGAATGTGGAGAAAAGGGAACTCTCATCCACTGCTGGTGGGAATGCACCAGATGCAGCCACTATGGAAGACAGTATGGAGATTTCCCAAAAATTAAAAATGGTAATACCATACAACCCAGCTATCCCACTACTGAGTATTTATCCAAAGAACTTGAAATCAACAATTCAAAGAGACTTACACAACCCTATGCTCATTGCAGCATTATTCACAATAGCCAAGATGTGGAATCAACCCAAGTGCCCATCAACTGATGAATGGATAAAGGAGATGTGGTATATATATACAATGGAATACTACTCAGCCATAAAAAAGACAAAATCATCTCATTTGCAACAACATGGATGGACCTCAAGGGTATAATCTTAAATGAAATAAGCCAGACAGAGAACGACAAACACTATGATTTTCACTCATATGTGGAAAATAAACTAAGATATGGACAAAGAGAACAGATTAGTGGTTTCAGAGGGGAAGGAGGTTGTGGGATCGGCCTAACAGTTACAGGGGAACATTTACATGGTACCTGACAAATAGTAATGTACAACTGAAATTTCGCAATGTTATAAACTATTATGACCTCAATAAAAAAAAGTACGTAGAATTCCCCAAAACTATCTTTTCAGATATTTTCACAGTCCACGTGTACTATTTTTCCAGTGAATTTTGTTTCGATAAGGCAAACTGCATTTTCATGTCACGTGGGAGAGAGAACTTTTCACATTTCCCTCAGGATGGGTCATCAGCTACAAGATACTTTAGATATTGACTTATTTAGCTCCAGAATTCACATCTTGCTATGTTTTACCCTGCATTTATGTTGGCACATCAGCCAGTCTCAGGCTGGCAGTAATGAAGCCTTGCAGAATGTAGAGTATTTGAAAATGATTGGTACAAGGAGTTAATTCAATCAGGAAAAGGGCACATTTTGGTTGCATTATTATAAGTAAATGAAATTTAAAACATCCATACTAAGGAGGATTACTGTAAGTAGTTCTATAGCACGTGACTCTTTTAAAATTTTTTATTCATTAAATGAGCTTGCTTATGCCATTGAAAGTTCCCTGTGCTTAGGTGAAATTTTTTTTAAAGGTATTTATGTGTCTCGATTTTTGGAATACCAAATTCCTTAGAGTTTGTCCCCTAAAAGTAGTCCTCTAAAACTGAGAACAAGTCTCAGACATAAAGGTGAATATGCAAAGGCTGCTCATCTTTATAGTGATACTGATATATGATAGATTTTGCACCCCAGAAACATGGCCACACAATTTATTTGAAGCTGATGACATAAGCATAATAAATCATTCCATAAATCACCATTTTCCAGACTGCCTTTGAAATATTGTTACTGTGGAGGAAAATTCGTGATATCTCTTATCTCATGAATGATATCTCATGAATAAGCGAGTGATTTAAAATGTTTAATCTTAATTGTTTCTCAAATTAACATATTAATTTAGTAATATAAAATTAAATCTTGTAGCATTAACCAAAAACTTCGGAAAGTCCCTTGAATGTTTCACTCACTGTAAAATGAATGGATGTCTAATTTGCCTGCTCATAGTATGGGTGACATGCTATGATTTTTAGATAATCCAGCAAACTCTTAACAAGTAAATCTATTTTAAGGGGAAGACATTCATTCAACAAATCTTGTTTGCACTCCCACATGAAGCAGGCATTATGCTATGGCCTTAGACAAACAGGAGCACAATACAACTGTTCATCTTTCCTGACCTTGTTGGTGTCTACTGCAGAGAAGTCTGCCTCGGTAGTTTCTCAATAACAACCAAGGTAGGGCTTCCCCAAAAAGGCTTATCTTAATTAAAGCCTTACCTTTCTATGGTGAAATTATCTAAGCAGTTGAGCTTGACATATTTCTACTGTTAAAATTATTAATATCTTTATTGTATTTGTTATTGTTCTTTGCACATCTCTAGGGAGATTTCTAAAATTCAAGTAGACAAGGAGCCAATAAACTCCAAAAATTTTACACACGGTGATTTATAATAAAAAGGTGTTTTTAAGCATTTGCAATAACAAAACAGAATATGGCTGCCATCTCCAGAAAGGAAGATGCGAAACGACAAATAGAGTTGCTATAACGTATGGAGAAAAAGAAAGGAGAACTAGAAGGGGTTCATTAAATCAGGGTGACATGTAGTCTCTTGCTTATCTAGTCCAGAATAGCCCGTTTGTATAGGATAAAAGGAAGGACTTCATGGTTCCAGATGCATTTAGGTCCAAGTACAGAGATGGATACTTTTTGTAATTGGTATAAAGTAAAGAAAAAATATGGACTTTGTTTACCCTAATTGGAGAAATATTGATACAAAAAACTAGTGCATCAATATATTCTGTAATTCAAAGATATATGCCATTAATAGAAATGAAAGATACTAAGATGGATAGTTGAGACTTGATGGGAAAATATTTAGAGAAAAGAAAAGCCAGCAAAAACAAAGCATATCTTTGAGTCTTTTTTAATCTAAGTATAACTTTTAACCCATAAATTCATGTGTTACTTTTAGGGACCATAGATAACATCAGCCATGTTAGCTCAAAGGCTTTCACATTCACTCTGTACCACTTTATTACTCAGTTACTAAGGGGAATAGATGTGTGATAAAGGAAAAGGGCGTTTGTTAGAACAATTCTATTCAAGTATTCAAGTGTGTGCAAATAGAGAGGATATTTAGGATCATTGTCTTTGAAGAATCTGAAGAAAAATGCTGTTTATTCAAAGAAAGTTTAAATGAAATGCTACCCAAAAGGAAACTTGCTTTTCTTTTCTGTTGTCTATTTTCCTCTTCCATTCTATCCCAGAGGCTATTGAAGGAAACTCATAGAAAAAGCTCAGCCAGCACTGTTTCTCAGATACACCCATATCCACAAGAGAATCTTCTTATTACATTATAAAATAAGTACTAGGCTATATATATAGTATTTTTGGAAATGTTTTATGACTTGAAATTAACAAAATAAAACCAAAGAATTTTAAACCGATATAGGTTAATAACCAGAATTAATGACTACAGAATAAATACGGCTTCAATCAGATTCACTTAGGAAAAATAAAACGATTGGGTTAACATTTTGTTAATTTAATTGGATGATTCAACTAGTGAATTTTAATCATGTACTTTTTGTTTTATTTCTGTCGTTAGTAATTAACTATAGTATTGGAGGAGAAATTATGTAATTTATGTCTTCCTGCTGAAATGATAGAGGGGACATTAAGACACAAAGCTCTTCTTTGATGTTTATTTTAAATTCAAATTTAACTGGGCACCCTGTATTTTTATTTGCTAAATTTTGGCATCTTTGCTCCTGAAGTTTCTGGTTCCATGTCTTATGTTTCAAATGCGTGCTTTTCTATTTACAGCAAGGTGAAATAAATATACTGGTTCAGAATTTATCAATATGCCTTCGTAGATGTCTGCTACTCCTAAATACCAAGTTGAAAATAAAGAGGAGAAGAAATCAGAGGTTTTATCCTTAAGGTGGGAAAGGGGTGAAATTACGCCTGAGGTGTGAGTATCGGGATGGGAGGGAGTATAACATAATATAGTGAACATCATCAGCAGATAGGGAAATAAATGAAGAAGCACAGCTTTGTACATAGACCTTGTGACATCTTTTCGGCAATCTAAACAGAAAAATTATTTTCCAACACCCAGCCATTTTCTCTCGAAAGAAGCACAAGTTCTTTATTTATAAGGAAATCACATTGGCCCTATGTCCTAACGCATGAAAATGAAAATGCACATGCCGTCAATGTGGCCATTAAGTAAAGGATTTTCCCCTAAGTGGAATGCATTTTGGTTTTTTTGTTTGTTATGAATGAACAAATAGGCCTTTGTGTACTGAACTGGCACAGCCAGAGATTACCGCTAAACCTTTTTTTGTGTTTGCAGTACAGCCATTGTGAAGAAGGAAGCTACAATTTGTTTGCATGTCTTTTCCACTTTGAATTCTTTTTTTTCCTTTTTCAGGTTATCTTGCCACTCACAAGAACAATAATGCCAGAGGAAAAGATAGCTTGAATGAGACTGCATGATTGCTTTTCCAACTAAAATGAGTAGAAAATGAAAACACTTTAAATGAAGTGTCTCAAATAAACGTTTAATTTAGGAGAAGACAGCAGCCGCATATATACCACCATATCAAATATTGAAAGAGCATTTATTGAAGAGTTGAAAGACTCATTTGTGGGAAAATAAATGTAGCTCTAAAAGTGAGCTGCTGAGAGTAAATATGTAAAACCACACTTAAGCGGCATGCAATTAACGTGAATTTATACTAAAAAAATGAAAAACGCGATGAGATTTTGGGGAATTACATATTTGAACAAGGAACTGTTTCGTTTTTCATCAAACATGAGCCTAGCTGTGCACTGGCTGCTCTTTAATGAGATGTAATTTCAAACGAACTAGAAAGTTTTATGTTTACACACTAAGAAAAGTAGGTACATTATTTTCTCAATTCCTTTCATGTCTTTCTTTAAATATCCCTTCCTTATCTCCTCTATGTGCTTCAATATCTGTCTTTCCAGGCCTAATGAATTTCTTCTTCCTTATTCTCTCCTTTCTTCTTAATAATTCTTGCTTTTTATTGGTTCCCTCACTAAGTTCTCATATTTTCTGGCATTGATATTCTTCTTCATTCTTTATCCATTATTTTATATCAATCTCACCTCATTCAATCCCCATATTTATTTCTAGCCACATAATTTACTTTTGCCATAATCCATAATATCCGGGCATTATACCAATTGTGAAGTTACTAAAAACTATGACCCTAACAGAGAGAAGGAAAATTTTATATTTTTAACACATACAGAAATGGTATTGTCATTAGAGTGCTTTGTAAATCATAAAGCATTTAAGAAAATTATATAACAACTTGCTTTTATTAGAAGTATTATTGGAAATGCTGATCTCATATCACACGTGACTAGAATAACCTTCTAATAGTTATACTATGTACCTATCTATATTATATAACTATATATAATATATAACTGTATGTAAAATGATTTCAGTCACATATGTATAAGCCAATCAATTTAAAATATAGTTCCTCCCAAACGAAATAGCAAAAGCACAGGTAAATGATAAGGATGTCAAAATGTCAAGCAATTTCTCCTTCTCTTAATAGTGCCATTTTTATCAAATAAGGAGGTGGTTTTCCATAGATGAGTTTACAGAACAAGAACGGAAGCTGTCCTGACTGCTTCTAGAGCCAAAAGGCATTAGTATAGAAGTTCCAAATGCTTTGTATCTACTGCCAAATATTTTCTTGGCCAATGTTAATTATACTACTTCCTGCTGTTTCAGCATTCAGAAGATCAATTAAAGTTGAAGAAATGAAATGAAAAATAATAAAATGGATTTAGTTTTCTGACTTGATGTTGAAAAGAGAGACCTTCAGTTACTTTTTGCCTATCTTACACAGAATCCTGTCAGAATACGACTTATTTTATTCTTAGATATTTCTAGGTAAATTTTGATATTTTGCATCTATGTGATTAAATTTCTTAAGTCTTTCAAATTTTCTTTAGATTCGTGGTCTATTTTTCCAGTAATTTGCAATGGAATACAAATTACCCATTAAAATAATTTTTTATTCCTTATGATAAAATATAAATTAAATTCTAATTATGAAGCCTAGATCAAAAGCCTATTCTGTCACCTCACTCACTGATTTATTCTTCATTCTTCCCAAACTTTAATCATCTCTATATTAAGCAATAAATATATAAACAAATCTGATAGACTGAAGGACATATTACTGGTAATCAGATTATCACAGTACCAGACATTGAATTTCACCCCATTTAAAACCATTACGTGACCTTTCTACTCTAATTACTTAACTTTGCCCAGCTGAAGTTTGTTACTGAATTGGAGCAAATTTCATCTCATTTAAATTTATTAAAAATCACCTAGTTTATTTAAAATCCCTGTTAGCAGACAGAACATCCTTTTCCACATTATAAATGTTTGAGAATCTGTGTTGAATCTCCTTTTATGTTTCTTTGTATTTTATTTGGACTTGTTTTAAGAGCACACTTAAACATGTAACCATGTCCATTTAAAAGGTCACATTTTCTTTGAAAGGCATGTTAGCACACTGAAGATCCACTCTCGACCACCTTAATAACAAAACCAATATGATCTTCAACAAATAATTACATTTAAGGGGAAAATCAACAGACTATATTAAGATGATGCCATCTACTTCTAAAATTTAGTATAAGTAAATCTACGTCAGAGATACTCATAGTCCTGTGATCTGATGATGTCAGAGTTTTGAGAGAAAAATATCAAGGATATACTTCAGTATGTAGGGGAGGAAGAAATTTCCTCTACCCGCTCTGGGTTCTTCTGGCCAGAGAATGAATTAAATTCACATGAGACAGAATAACAGGAGAAAATTCAACAATGCTTTATAGCATGTATACATGGGAGAGGCTCAGGCAAGCTGAGCAACTCGCCAAAATGGCCAAAGCCCCCACCTTAAATATCATCTTCAGCTAAAGACAAAGGAGGGTTGGGAGTGGGGGAGTCAGTTACAGGAGATTACCAGACAAGTACAGTAAACAAGGGTTAGGTTATTATGCAGATCTAAGTCCTTGCCTTCTACATTGATAAGAGTTTCTAGAGATAAGGCCAACCTTCCTTCCTGGTACAGAGAGGGAGACACCTTTGCAGACGGAGATTTCCTTTACAATGCAAATGTCTCTTAACAAAGGGTAAGTAAATTCTACTTTTCAGAGTTTCTTTCCTGTCTGCAGTTTTTTTTTTTTAAGATTTTATTTTTTTCCTTTTTCTCCCCAAAGCCCCCTGGTACATATTTGTATATTCTTCATTGTGGGTCCTTCTAGTTGTGGCATGTGGGACGCTGCCTCAGCATGGTTTGATGAACAGTGCCATGTCTACACCCAGGATTCGAACCAACGAAACACTGGGCCACCTGCAGTGGAGCGTGAAAACTTAACCACTCGGCCATGGGCCCAGCCCCTGTCTGCAGTTTTTTAAAAGTAACCAGCCCCAAATAATCCTCATGCCAAAGAGACATATCTTGGGGAGGCCAATTCCAGTCCCCCACAGTAAACTAGTTCATATTATATCCAGATCTTTAGTCTATGTCTGATAGCACCAATAATCATATTGTGGAAAAAGATGGTGGTTGTTATGGTCTGAATGTTTGTGACCCTCCAAATTCATATATTGAAATTCTAAACCTCAAACATGATGGTATTAAGAATTAGGGCCTGTGGGAGGTGCTTAGTTCATGAGGGGAGAGCCTTCGTGAATAACATTTGGATTCTTATGAGAAAGACTCCTCACCCCTTCCACCATGTGAGGACACAGGAGAAGGGGCTGGCTGTGATCCAGGAAGAGGACCCTCACCAATATGAGATCATGCTGGCATCTTGATCTTGGACTTCCAGCCTCCAGGACTATGTGAAATAAATATCTGTTGTTTATAAGCTACCCAATCCATGGATTTTGTTATAGCAGTCAAATGGACTAAGACAGTGATCAAGTCACACTTTGCATTTTGAAAATGCTGTCTTTAAAACAGAAAATTTTGAAAATGCTTGCTCCTCAGAGTACATGTGTGCTCTACAGCTTGACACTTCTTTGCCCTTTCTGCACTTTTTGATATAGATATTCACAAAATGTAAAATAGCTGACATTATCACTAATATAAATATAAATCAACACTTTATAATATGAAAAGGCAGATATGTTTCTGGCCTTGGGTCTTATTTTCCCAACCAGAATCCTTCACACCAGGGTCTCGGAACAACTGCGGGACAAGCTCATGCTGTACACACTCTCTCTGCACTCCTGAGGTCAGTCTCTACACTCCTTTTGATGCTTCCTGTGATGTTGGTACTTTCAATAGCACTTGCATTACCTATGACACTGACAGGAGGCCTGATCTATATCTGGCTTCTCTGTTCATAAGCAGGTAAGAAATTAGATGAGGGAAAATCTTGGGACATAATAACCTGTAAACCAAAGCAAGAGATTTTCAGAGTCAGATGCTAATGAGTTCTGTTCTCTATGCTGTCCCATTAAAATAGATTCCTTAGCCTATTTTTCCCTTGTGAACCAAGTTTTCAGAAATAAACAGCTGGGACCCAAGGCATCTGCATAGCAGGACAAAGCTTTTATCTCTCTCATAGGAAGGACCTTCCAGACTTTGCCAGCACGGCAAGCTCTCTAGACTAGAGGAACACCTTTTCTTAATCATTTACTCACAGAAGTATCACTTTGATATTTTATGTTTACTTTTTTATCAAAGACCCCTCAAAATTACACTTACATTTTTAGATCTGGAAAAAGAATGTTGAAGTGATTGCTATTTTATGTTAGGGTACCAACGTCATACTGCAGTTGGCAAAGATAAAAATTAGAAACAGTCTCTAGAACCCCACATTCTGGCCAGTGTGGGCCAACAGCATTAGCTTATGCCCCTCCAGGTCTGTACCTTCAGTGAAAACCAAATACCAGAACTAGGAATTGGTCTCCTAGGAGCCTCTGAAAGGCAAAATCTGTACTTTTCAGGGACCTCCTGACTTGGGCCATTCACATCCAAACTGGGACATATGCAACATTGCTTCAGAGGTGAAGGCAAACCTCACCAATGCATCCAGGAGTCGACCTCTAAATCTGAGAGAGGAAATGGATCAGAAATCACTAGCACGTGCCACAACTAGAAGGACCCACAACTAAAATATACAACTATGTACTGGGGGGATTTGGGGATAAAAAAGAAAAAAAAGAAAAAGAAATCACTAGCATATAAAGAGATTAGATTCTCGTTGGTAGAGACTCTTACAATTGCTGTAGTGCCATCTTCAAACCAGAATGAAGCCAAAAGTGAGATTATATCCAGGGTTAGGATTCTCCATGTATACCTCAGAGGGAATCTTGAGCCCAAATAACAAGTGAGCATGGATTGGTCTCAGTGTAAGTTGCTTTGGGCCAATAGAATATATCCTACCATTATCGAGCTAACTACATGCATTTGAAAACTTTAAGTTGAACCACACTATAAGGAAAATAAGACTGTATCTATAAACTACCTACTTGAAAAATAGTCATTTTACCTGCTCTAAATTTACCTTTTTACTAGAATACCAGTGATTACTAATGCACTAGATACGATGAGCTACTCTATGTTAAATCTACCCACAACTTACTTTCCCTGGAATACTTTTATTTTCTAGAATACTGGTTTTATAACTAGGTCTGTGACCTGCTGAAAGTCCTGTTGCTTCCTGAAGTAGAAGAGAATGGTAATAATATAATACATTTGACTCAACTACGTACTTTTGTGCTAAATCACCAGCATGTAAACCATCTGTAAATCCCTTTCAACACCACCTTCCATATATACCCAGCATCCAATACTGCCACCTCCTGTGCTACCAGCCTCTTGCCTGTGGTACTCTAATAGCTTCCTGGCTGGTCTCTGTTTCCACTTTTGCCATCCTCCCTCTTCAATTCTCAACACAGCAACAAGATTAGTTCTTTTAAAACTTAAACCAGATTACAATACTCTTATGTTCAAATGCTCCAGTGATTCCTATTTTCACTTAGAGTTTAAGCCAAAGAGTTTACAACTAAATGCCTGTGCGAATCTATGCAATCTGGCGTCTGACCTCATTTCCACTTCTCTCCCTCTTACTTTTCTGCTCTAGCCACACAGTCTCCTTGCTGTTTTAAATATTCTCGTCTTAGACACTTGGCCCTCACAGTTCCCTTGCCTAGAATGTTCTTCCCTCAGACAGCTGCATGACTAAGTGCCTAAACTCCTTCAAATTTTGCCTAAGTGTCACCTTTTTTATGAAACATACCGACCCTCCTATTTGTCACCATTTCTTATGCCTATTAACTTTTTCTGTCTTTTTTCTGTAAATGCTTTCAAATTCTAACCTATTGTGTAATTAGCTTTTGATTTTGATTTATTGTTTATGATCTGCCTTCACCTACTGTAATGTAAGAGACAAGAAGGCAGAAATTGCCATCTCTTTTCTGACAAATTTCAAGCATTCAGAACAATGTCTCACACATATTAAGCATTCAAATAATCATTTGCTAAATGAAATAATGACATCAGATACTACATTATCTACAGATATAAGAACAGATACCATAAGAAATGTTTTGATTTATAACTTCAAAAATTGAGAAATTTCTCACCATTGTGTGTGTCTTTATGTGCATGTGAGATACATATTGCTGTGGACTGAATTGTGTCTCCCCTAAATTCATATGTTGCAGTCATTGTGACTGTATTTGGAGAAATGACTTTAGATGATGTTAAGGTTAAGTGAGGTTATGGGGCTGGAGCCCTAATATAATAGGATCGGTGGCCTTACAAGAGGAAGAAGAGAGAAAGCTATCTCTCTTCACCATATGAGGACACATCTTCAAGCCGGGAAAAGAGCTCTCACCAGAAACCAAACCCTGCTAGACCTTGATCCTGAACAATCCAGCTTCTAGAACTGTGAGAAAATGATTTTCTGTTGTGTAAGCCACACAGACTGTGGCATCTCGCTATGGCAGCCTGAGCTAATTCATACATATATGCTTAGTGTGTGTGCTTACAGATTTTGAGACATTGTCATCAACTGATCTTAATTTGGTAGCATTTTTGGCCCAGTATTCAGATGTTTTCTAAGAGCATCGCTTGAGGACTTTTTTGAGATAGTAGAGTGTACCAATGTTAGCCTATCAGAAGATCATTTTAGTTAGGCTATTTTTGAGTCTGGAAAATTCATTATACTACCCAATAGAAACTTATAAAATCCCCAAAGAAACTCATACAAATGAAAATATACACATTAGAAAGAATAGAATTGTTGCCTTGAGGAAAGGAGGGATGGAGGATATCGTGCTAAAAGGGGACAGATGTATAAAATAAGAAAGGTATCTGCACAGACTAATAATAGTAATATGCCAGGAAAAATAGTGTTATCTCAATCCTCTTCACTTGAGGTTAAGCAGTGCATTCGCATTCAACATTTTATTAAACATAAAAGCTTTCAATCATTTTAATAAAATTTTAAGGACTTTATGTTGGGAAAAGCAGTCATCGTGAGCAATACTTGCGAGACTGGCTTAATTAGTACTGCATTTCTTCACTTCAGGTAATACTGTGTCATTATGCTTTCTTATCCACTGAGAGGGTAGGAACATCCTTACAGCACTTGACTCTTCTCTGGACCCACTCACCATTGCAACTTTGCAACTTTTATTCTGGTTGGTAACTGTGATGCCAAATATGGAGGGAGGAAGAAATGAAGGGAAAACATTTAATTGCTGTTTTTCATCTTACAAAGATGCATGCCCTCTCCCTCTCCCCTTCTTCTGCCTCCCATGCTAAACATCGTAACCATGAGCAAAGGGAAAAAGAAAGGCAAGTCCTGTTTTTATTTTTTCTTCTCTTAACCCCTTTAACCCCTTACACCCATCTTGTTCTCTACTCCAAACCTACATCATTTTTTTTTTCTTCTTCTTCTTCTCCCCAAAGCCCCCCAGCACATAGTTGTACATTCTAGTTGCAGGTCCTTCTGGTTCAAATATATGGGACGCCGCCTCTGCATGGCCTGATGAGCAGTTCTAGGTCCGCACCCAGGATCTGAACCAGTGAAACTATGGGCTGCCGAGGCAGAGCACAGGAACTTAACCACTTTGCCACTGGGCCGGCCCTCTAAGCACCATTGTTTAAAGGGTTAATGAGGACAAGCGTATAAACAGTGTAAAGTGTAAGAAGAGGAACAAAGAGCAGAGTAGAGTAGGATTCTGATTACCTCCAGCCTCTGCTTGCCAAGTGACTAACATCGTATTTTCTCCTTGACCCCTGTATTAGGTAGTTAATGCAGGGGTTGTAATGAGTCAAAAATCCCAGTGGCTTAATACAATAAAAGTTTATTTCTCAGCCACATAAGGTTAATTTCAGATGCTCTAGGTTGAGGAACTCATGGCTCTACTCCAAGGAGTGATTCAGGAATCCAGACTCCTTCCAACTTGTGATGTCACCATCTTTGACATGTGGGCTCCAATTACTCAAGGGAAGGTGAAAGAGTGTAAGGGTGGTGTACTGTGACCCACGGCACTTAACTTTACATTCTATTGTCCATAGCTGGTCTCACACGGGTGTAAAGACACAGAAGCTGCCCATCAACAACTCCATAGGTCCACAAGCGTTAGATATCATCCCACTGGTCATCTATCTCTGCCACACACCCCATCAGTGATTAGCAGTTCTCTTTATTTCAAGTGCCTGTCTATTTGTTGACTGTTTATTTGTTCCCAGTCTCTTTCCTCAATCTACAATTTATACATAAGCTAACAGCTCCAAATGAAACAGTCCGTGATCTTGAATGTTTGCATTGCATTGAAGAGATATATGTGTAGGTTTCAGTTTAGGCTCTGAACATACTTCTTCAAAGAATTATTGGTGAGTAAAATTGTTTGGTCTTGTGTCTTTATGAGGACAATAAAATACATCAGGGACCTTATTGACCAAATAGGATTTTCTGGAGAGGAATTAGAGCTAAATAACCTCACGTAACGATAATTATACAGAAAAATGCTTTCAGTGAAAAGTTATAATTAATGTTAACCAGAGTATATAAATTGATTCCTGCACAAAATAATATTTTTTGTAGGAGGATTTAAGTGGAATTATGTAGGGTCATTATTTTTTTTATTACAGAAGAAAAGCGACAGCTGTGAGAACAGAACTGCTGCAGATACACACGTTCTTTCATAAGGTAATTTTTTAAGGTAATTTTTTATTTGTTTTCTTTTTATTTCCCTTTGGAAGAACAGACATTAGATTTTTTTCCTCATAGACACAGACTTTAGTATTTTATCTTGATAATCCCAGGCCTTGGCAAAGGGTTTGGCATATCTTTGGAGCCCAAATGCTTGCTAATTTGAGTTCCAGGGTTGGAAGAAGGATTTTTCTTTCTTTCTGTCATGAGGAAAACAGCTAAGAGCTGCCAGAGAAAGGTCATTGATTTTCTTGGATATAATAGAGAGGAGCACTCTGGATCCATTTCTCTGATGAGGTGTACAAAACTAACAGGGGAAACTGACTCCGTAGTCAGTAAAATGACTGTAGAGATTATTTTAAAGGGGATTCCCTACAGAAGCGAACATAAATTTTTTGTTGTTGTAGCAATGTAGAAAGGTACCAAATTCATGTCATAAATAATAATTGAGAATTCATTAGCAGAAAAATCTATGAGCTATACAACTTCCCTTTTTTTTTTTAATGTATTGTGGCTTTGGTATTTTTATATTTATTTCCTCTGATTTTATCTTATTAATTTACTGATAATTGTGTAAATTATTTTTTGTTCTTTTTATAGGAAATATTTGATTTCATATTTCTGCTTTTTAAATAAATTCTATTTCATCAGTATCCTAGACTTACTTCTATTATATTGCTCATTATTTAGAGCTTATTTTGTGCCAAGTATTGGAGACTGAAAGGAAAAAGTACGATTCCTCAGTGAAAGAGGGAAACAAAAAAATAATACAATATGATAAGAGCTTGAATATAGTACAATAGTGGCATATAAGAGCTAGATTCAACGTGGCTGGAAGAGGGAAGTAATGTTTGAAAGTAGGGAGGAAGATGTTGCAAATGGAGGAAAACATGTGGAAAGACATTATGTCATAACTTAGTTAAACATTGTACATAGTTCCTTTTTCGTTGTTCGTTCACTATTTGTTATCCTTAACCAACTGAACTCATTGGGGGTCCACTGTAGGACTTATTAATTTATGAAATCCTAGTGCATCAAAGTATCTGGGTTGACTCATATTCGTTTCTCAGTAAATGATTATGGAGCTCTTGAACTGGCAAAAAGAAACCGCCTGATCCATGCTGAGGTGCCCCACGATCTTCTGGTGGATGCTCCCAGAACTGTGGGGCATTGTGCTAACAAGTGTGATAGAGAAGTGACATTTTTTCCCCCTCAATTTACGGTTATTGAGGACTTAACTATGAACCTTGTTAAATGGTTTCTATATATAATATCATTTAAACTTAAAATCTATGTTACGAGGTAGGTTCTATTGCTCTCTCACTTTTACAGATAAAAAAATTGAAACTGAAAGCAATTAAACAAACTGTCAGGGACATGCACACCAAATCTGGGCATAGAAAAAACAGTTCGGACACCAGACACTTATCTCTTAACTATAACATTTCTGACTCTACTTTTTTCTCTTTCTAAAATCATTTTTCATCATGGTCATGTATTTGTTAGACTTTTATTGTGCCGTATGTACTTATTCTCTCAATTTGATCCAATAATTAGTTCTATACTAGCAAGCATGGCACAGCTTATGACTCAAACTTATTATATGGCCTCAAATATGTGCTCAGTTGTTACATAAACTAAAATAAATATTATTATAACTTGTGAGCTGTTTTTACATGCATTATCCTCAGTATTATGTGCAAGAAATATGCATAGTAGTTAATATTATACCTACGTCATAACTGAGGAAATTGTAGAAAACTAGTTGTGACTTTCTCAATGGTAAAGTAAGAAAATAATATAAAGTAGCTTCAGGAGAAAATGAAATAAAATCTATCATTTTTGGTGATGTTTATTTTATAATGGGACCACTGGGTAAGAATACATCAAGAAATTGGAAAGAGTTCAGAACCAGCAATTACAGAGCTACCCAGAGTGTGTGTGCATATATATGTATACACACATACATGCTTGCATTTCACTAAAATTTTGATTAAAATTTGCTTAAGGTTTAAGGTCTTCTCTCCTTTGGACTTGGTTTTTTTTTTTTTTTCATGTTTATTCACATTTGGGAAAATATTCTCACCTTCTGTAATGCACATAATTAGAGTTTCTAGCACTTACTGAGTCCGTTGCTCTCTGAGAAGCCCATTTCAGATCCTCAAATCTGATAGTTCCAGGATTAGATCAGATGTGCTTCCCAAGAACATTCAGTCACCAGGGAGTAAAGGTCATGGAGTACAAATATTGCTACTGAGGAAACACCCTCTGTATGGAAGGAGAAGTTCCCAGAAAAATAGAACCCCGTCATAGAATCAGTTTCTGTGGCATTTTATCCCTTGACTGCTCAGTGCACACGTTTTTTCCTCCAAATATGCAATTTTGATGATAAAAAATTCTATCAAAATATAACAATTTTCAGTATAATGTCAAAACCACCCTCTCCATTTTTGTGAGGCAGCTCAAAATCTGATCAAGCCATTGAATTCACAAGCCATGATATAAAGCTACTCTTCTCTAAGTCCACGACGTTAAGGTGACTTCCATATCTCCATTAGTGTATTCTCACTTTTTTACAGGTATGACATTTTTATTCTGCAGAATATGGACACTTTAATAATCCTAATATAATCCTTAAAAATATTAAAATGTAGCTTCCATTTAAAATCAAGAATGTACTGAGAAATAATTTCACATTGTAGAGTGGTCAATGATCTAACCTGTGTAATACTTCCTGTTTTAGATGAAAAATAATGTGTATGATATCACCAAGTTTCAAGGCCATCTATTTGACTCCCTTGGACTGTCATTCTGGCTGCCATAATATAGCTTCCTTTTCGATGAGCTCCATGGCTCAGGGTTTTTTAAATCCATCTGCGAGAAAGTAACTGGGGATACGTTCTGTGTGTGAGTGTGTATGTGTGTGTGTGTGTGTGTGTATGGTGTGATGTGGTTAATCTTTATCTTGCTTTGAATCATCTATCAGAATGCTCTGAGTTTAGTTGTTTTTGACAGTGGTTTGTTTTATGTTTCATTCCCTTTTTTCTTTTGTTTAGCTGTTTTCCTCATTTAACGCTAACTAAAATTGTGATGAATTACAAAGCAATTTTTTTTGGAGGTAGGGAATAATTTGCTAAAAGCCAATAAAATTTCAATCACATGTATACACTAACTACTCTTCAGCTACTCAATTTCTAACTTGCTAGAAAACAAAATCCAATTGGCCTAAAGGTCAGATACCCATCCTTTTTTCCATCAGCTATCATAAGGAAGGCAGGTCAGGTATCAGCACTGTGGTTGCTGGGACCTACCATGGCGAACACGTTGGTTGCTTTCCATGAAGAATGGATGGGCAGAAATTTCAGTGTATAAATCCACTCAAAGTTTCAATGTTCTATCCACAAAACCTGTATAACTATTGATTAAATGTGCAAGTGAAAGATGTAACTTTGCATTTCCTAGGAAGAATTTAGCAAGAAAACTGCAAGACTTTATTTGATCTTACCATTTTCCACTTTTTTCCTCCAAACAAGAAAAATCATTGGGAAGTTACTGAGCACTCTGAAATGTTCCCTATAGTCTAAAAGGGACTTTCAATATTCTTTGTAGAATCGAAGTACAAATGGAGGAAACAAATTGATGGAATGCTGACAATAGGACTGAATTAGAAAGAAATCATGGCTATTTGGGGACAACATAGAAGAAAACGTGTAATAGAAGATTCTGAGAAAACTATCAATGTGATGTATTTCGAATCCTTAGGACTTTTAAAGTTCAATCCTTGAAGTAAGCTAAACTATTTATCTTCTTTCTTATTCTTTTATCTGTCATCTCCTTTCATCTATATTTTTTCTCTTGTCAAAAATAAGTGCTTTGTTTATTGAAGATATAGAGTTTAAACTACCTGAACCCAAAGTGTCCATTGTGGAAAGCTTTATGTCTGACAGCTATATTTTAGCCAATGAAAGAACAATAAAATGATGTCTTTGCTCCCCATTTTTGCTTCTTGAAAGCCATGCACAATACAGCTTGAGCAATAACCCAGCAAACTTGGCCATCAGTCTGTGCAGTTACTCTGTGCCACCTTCACTATCCTTTGGCTGTCTTTCCATGTACACATCAGGAAAATAATATTAATTATAGGTAGTCTCCTACTTAATAAATTATGGTTCAATGATGTAACGAAATTGTGCAGGACTAGTGAAAACAATAAAAGAGTTCTATAGATACTAACAAGAAAAAAATATCCAAGATATATTGCCCAATGAGAAACAATATAATATGTTGTAATTTTTGTACACATACATTTGTAGTCATTTTTACATATTGAAATATATAGAATTATACATCATATTTAAACACTGTATATCTCTGGATGGTAAAATGACAAGATACTTTTATAAACCTGTGTTATATGTGATTGTCTCCCTGTATTTATGTGTAAATGAAGGTTTATATTGTTGTAGTTCTTTTACTATGAGTGGGTTATACTTTTTGAATTATTAAATAATTTTTAAAAACCGAATTGGTTATAGTTTTTGCAAAAGCTGTGCAATCTTTTCTACAAAATATATTGATATAGAGTGATATTGTTATATATTTGACACTGAAAAATACAAACAAATAAAACAGATTTTTTTAATGATTTGAAATTTCATTATATTCATATACTCCCGGTTATAGTATTATAGAATCACATATAGGACAGTGTGAATGAAATTCTTAAAAACATAGCTACATAATTAATTTAGCACCATATGCTGAATTGCAATATAAAATGTTTCAAAGGATATTATGAATAAAATACAACTGTAAGAGTGTAAAATAATCATAAAAATCATCTTTATGTGAATTTAGCTTGGTTAATATTTTGATTCATCCTTCCAGAATAATAAACACTTTAGGCTGTCTATTTAGCTATTTCTCATTTTCCTTAGTGAGAACGCTAGAACTTCACCTATTACCCTGTTATTTGGGAATATAGACTATGTCATTTGGAATAACATGGGTGATTTATCTAGTCTGGCATTCTCTGTTCTAAAAATAAATTTTGAAGATCATTCTTCCCTCTGTGCTTATGAAGACAACATGATTTAGAATTTACAAAAAAGGGTAGAGATTTATCTTAGGCAAGAGTATGCCAATTGCATGTGACATTTATACTCTCAAGCCAGATGGCAGTGGGATGGAATTTGGGTTTTTCTTTTTCCTTTATATATTATTCAGAAGCTAATTCAGTGTACAAATGATAAAACTAACAGCAAACCTGAGTAATTCCGTTGTGTAATCAGACAGCATTTTCAATCAAAGGAAAAGTTTCTAGTCAATATCATTAGTACATTATATTTTCTTTAATGTTTTTAATAGTGTTAACAAGAAGAACTTGAAAATAAGTATATAATGCTCACTAAGAAATTTCCCATAAGCTGTTATGTAAAATTAATATTGTTTTTCTGAGGAGCTTTGAATCTGCTGATCAGTTCCCTACCTTTCTCCCCTTTCCTGAAGGAAAATAGGCTTTTACTTCTGGGTGTTTCAAAGTCTTTCAGCAGTGAGGGGGCTGGCTGTAGAGACAGGCCTGACCTGGTGTTAATATCATTAGGAACTGAGAGACGCAGACACAATAAGGAATGTTACATCCTTAAAACTGAAACTGGCCCAGAATACATTAAAACCAGGGTGAGAAAACAAGACCATCAGCACAACTTTCCTGAGAAATGTATACTTTTGCCATAATTGTTTAGAGAACTCAAATGACTGGTTACTGTAAAATATCTACTCAGCAAAAAAATACCACTCCAGGTTCTTCTTTTAAAATATGCACTTTAGTAATAACATAATATTTTAGAATAGTGACAAATACCTAGTTTAACAAATATAGTTATATAGAATATAACAAATACCTAATAGTAACAAATATAGTTTTTACTATTGCCAGGCATATATTCACTTTTTCAATCTTTAGTAGTTCTATGAAACAAATGGTGGAATTATCTTTCCGTTTTAAAGGAAAGGAGGTTTAAAAAGCTTACTCAGGGACAAATGTCTAGTCAGTTGGAGAAGTAGATTTGAACTCAAGCATTCTGGATCCAGAACCTATACTCTTACTAGTTATGTCTTCTGGTCTTTCAATGAAGAAAGAGTATTCCTTTAAGGAAAATACATTTTCAGAGGTAGAAGTCATTATTATCAATCACGGGCTTTTGGGGGAACTAGAGGTCACTTGAGAGCTACTAGAAGCCTAGTGAAAAAAGCATTAGCTTGTTTAGACTAGATCGGGCTCTGACAATGCTAACCTGTAGCACTGAGTCTATTGTCATATCTGGAATGACAGCCACTTAAAGAGAATAACGTACATTCTAGAAAATTAGAAAGATACATTGGGGAAGAAGAAATAAGAGATAAATGATGGTGAGTACAATCTAATTTACTATATGAGGAGAGATTCTCTGAAGTAGAGAACTTTCCTGTGATTCTCTGCCTATAGACAGCTTAGCATTTTAGGTTGGATACTTGGTAGAGGTCTTATTTCTTTGAGGATGTAAGTCAAATATTGCTATATTATGGAAAAACATATTCCATTCAAGTTCCTTTTAAGAGGCACGTAAAGGTTTGGATATTGTGCTTCTTTACCTGATTGAATTACATTTTGATCATTTACATGATAGGCCATGGTCAGACCAATGACACTATGTACTAGAGAAATTGGGAGGATGTGTCTGTGTTAAACCTAGAACTTTTCATGTTATGGGAAGTATACTTCTGCCTCCCTCACTTCTTCACCCCACATAAAATGTCTATATCCTTTACCTCATCCTCCACACTCTGCTACCCCTGACCCTCCTAAATTCTGACTTTAATTTCATTCCTTACCAATAGCATCAGCCTCCCAAATTGAGTACCTGAGAATTTACCAAGTCAAATACTAGCTTCTTCTATGCCTTGGTACTCATTCCTATTGGAAAAGATTGAGGAAGGTATTTATTGATAAGAAAACTTGTTCAATTTCATTAAATGTCACATTATGTTATGTGAGCTTTTCCTACATAATTCATGAATTTGAATGCCTTTGAAATTCTAAAAGCTCCTAGGGCTGTAATAGACTATGCCTGTAATAGCCCTAGTTCCATAGGATATCATGTCTTAAATAACCTCTGGATTAGATGCTCTGAAGATTATGAACAAAATAGGGAATATTGTAGGATAAACATTAAAGATCGAATTTAATTTTAAATGTATTAAGATTGAGCTGTTTGTGAGACATCTGGGTAGATGGTGTCCCATAAGTACTTAGAGAAATGCAGTTAGAGTTCAGAAGAGAGAGAATGGCAAGAAAAAAAATGTCACAATCATCTGCCTAAAGATTTTTGTCTCAAGCTATAGGATTTACATGATTATCTAAAGCTCTCATTATGTATTTCTTTTTTTTTTTTGAGAGGCCGTTAAATAACACTCCTTTTCCCTGTCCAATTTATGAATAAATTGAGAAATAAAACCACAAATTCAGCAGACAAAACAACAAGAGATCATTTTTATGACTAGTAAAGCTAGATTGGAAGACACAGTTTGATTTAAGTGTCAAATGGGCCTGAGGTTTCTCTAATTATACCAAAGTTGCACAGAATACCGCATTCAAGGGAAATGTAGAGTCTGAAAAAAATACACTTCTACAATTTCTGTTGATTCAGTTAGAGGAAGAAGAAAAGAATGGGCTGAATTCTCTGTGCCTAGGTGTGTTCCCAATTAGCTCATTTCAGAAATGTGGATCAATTGCTGTTATCCCCTCTCCCAATATGACAGTTGACACCTTTTTGCAGTTGGAGAGATGGATGGGGCAATAACCAGGAGGAAACCAGAATCTTATGGTAGAAAGTATAGATTTTAGAGCTAGAAATCTCTGTAATGGGTCAGGAGAGATCCAGTCACTTAAATCCACTCCAAAATCACACGTTACTTAAGATTTTCCAAATTATTTGCTGTTCAATTGTCTAATATGGCCTGATATAAATTCTGCAATGAGATCAAGTGACATCATGAGATGTTTCAAAGTAAAAAGAAGAAGAAGAATGCCATTCATATAGTTATGTTATATATTAACACATTTTCTGAAGAAAAAACAAATGTGCAAAACCAAAACTGTCTACAGGTTACAGCTCAAAAATATTAAATGACAAATAGTAAGTCTGACATAAATTTATCTTGCATTTGTCTATCAAAAATCCAAAAACTTGAAATCATCCCAATTTCTTATACAGATTAGTTTCAGTTGAAGAGATTTTCAAAGCTCAGGTAGAGTTAGGAATCACTCAATAGTGTAGGGGAGGAAGAAATGTCCCTTTACCCTCTAGTTTCTCCTGGCTGTTCGAAGAATTAAATTGACATGAGACAGAATAAAAGGAGAAAATGAAAAAATTTATAACACATGTACATGAGAGAATCCCAGGAAAACTGAGTAACTTGCCAAAATGTCCGAAGCCACCACCTTAGATACCATCTTTGGCTAAAAACAAAGAAGTTTGTTGTGGGTAGTGGTTTGGGACTTCAAATGGGAGGAAGGCAATTCATGTGGAGATGGAAAGGGAAATGTTTGATAAATGTTTGCCATACCTTGCAAAGACAATGAGACCTGGGAAAAACTTTAATCAAATGGGCCTCACTAGGTTCCTCCCCATCTACCATACCTAATTTATTTCATATTATAGTTATCTATGATGAGAGCTCCTTCCAGGAACAGACCTTCTATCTTAAATTCTTTTAGGCAGTTAGGGGGAAGGTCAAAGTTTCTTGCTGAATCTTTTATTCTTAAAATTAATCAGGCTGAGGGCCAGCCCTGTGGCCAAGTAGTTAAAGTTCCATGTGCTCCACTTTGGCGGCCTGGGTTCACGAGTTTGGATCTCAAATGTTTACCTAGTCCACTCATCTGCCATGCCGTGGAGGCATCCCACATACAAAATAGGGGAAGATTGGCAGAGATCTTGGCTCAGGACTAATCTTTCTCAAGCGTAAAAAAAGAAAAAAAAAAAAGAGGGAGTATTGGCAACATATGTTACTTCAGGGTGAATCTTCCTCACGAGAAAAAAAAAGAGAGAGAGAGAAGTGGGTCTCAGAGTGGTCTAGGGAATTGCATCCCATGCAACACACAATCATGAATATAAATTACGTGTAAGACTTTGGATAGGACCTGTAAATATAAATCTAAGAAAAAAATCAAGCCAAAGGGAGACATTTTGGGGTGGCCAATTCTGATTGCCACAGTAGTTTTAGCCTTTGTGTTCTTTGCCAAAAAGTTAAACTTGTTTAAAAGGGAGCTCACAAATTGAATTAGTTTCATATCTAATTTTTTATTTTACTCACATCAAATAGTTCAAAGAGTTGATAGAATGCACGAGATTTTTTTCAGCATTGGCTCCTCTAAATCATTTAAATCATCCTCTAAATCATTTATTTCAGGCAAAATTATATTCTCAGAACATAGTGTTACAAAAGACTTACTTCTTTTGATTTCTAATTGAAAACTGGCCAATTCTTTCCTGGGTTCATCTCTTTCGTGTAACTGGCCAAAAGCAAGGAACGGAGCTAACATAGAATACTAAGATTCAGTTTTCTAACATAGTGAACTTCCAGCTAATTAGACGTGTGCTATGCATCCCCAGTTACTAAAGGTGATAGTTTTACCAAAAATTTTGCCTCCCACTATCAACTCCTCTTATTTAAGGTTTCCGTTATAGCAGAAACCTGCTTTTAGTTGTAATTCATCCATTTATGTTAAGAATAACAGCAACAACAACACACTGCTATATTCAGATGGTGGTGATCGTGAAGATGGGATGGAATGATATTTGATCAATCAGTGCTTCTGGTTTTTTTATTTTATATATTTTGAAGCTATATTAAAATCTGCAAGTTTATTATTTCTGTATCTTCCTGCTGAATTGAAAATTTTTACTGGAAAATAATGAGTCTATCTTTAGATATGTTTTTATTTTAAAGACTATTTTATTTATTATTGTTACCTATACCAACTTTCCTTTGGTTTATATCAGTATTTTCTTGGTATAATTCTTTTTCTGCCTTTTATTGTTTAACTCTCTGTGTCCTTATAATTTAAGTAGATTTGCTGTAGAAAGCATATAACTTTGGTTTTGAATTCAGCTGACATCCCCATCTTTCATTTCAAGAATTACTACATTTATATTGATTTACAAGTCTATGATTTTACTTTGCATTTTCTATTTGTCCAGATCTTTCTATGCCTCTTTTTCATAGTAGACCCAAACAACAAACCTCAAGAGGAGCTTCTTAGTTTTAAATTAAAGCTAAAAAAGACAGGAACTAAGAAAATAAAAAAACTGGTTGTTTTCAAGAGAGAATTGACCTTACTCTAATAGAGAAGCTATAATGTTCTCCTCTTAAAGATAATTTCAGAGAACATCAACAGTATATAAAGCCTCTTTGTGACTATGATGGCACAGGACAAAAGACTACTTTATAATAATGTCTGAGCACATACAGAGTTGAAAAGAACAATTCCAGATACACTAACAGCAAGTTTTTTATTCCTTTAGGATTTACAAAGTACTTGGCAAAATCCTTTTACTTTACCTTAGTATTTTTTAGATTTCACATGTAAGTGTTAACAGCGAACGGGGGGCAGAGAAGATGCTGTTCAACAACAAGTATAAATAAGTCCTAGAGATCTAATGCACAGTATAGTGAAACAGACAACAATATTGTATTATAATCATCAAAGTTGCTAAGAGACTAGAACTTAATGATTCCAATCACTAAAAAGAAATAACTATGTAATGTGATAGAGGCGTTAATTATTGCTACAATGGTAATCATATTACAATATACAAATGTATCAAATTCATGTTATACACCTTAAATTTATACAAATGTTATATGTCAAATATATTTCAATTAAAAGCAAAACACACAAACAAAGAACCTTAGCGTTTTTTCCACTTGGTGAATCTCTTGTTTTAGATGGGAGCCTCTAGGCTACTTTTCAGCTCAATTTTCCTGTTGAAATTGTTTTGACATTATTTCTGTTACATTTCCTGTCGTCTCTCAGATGGATTGAAAAGTTTTATTCTTTTCTACTATTTTTCTTTAATTAGTTTGGAACTTTTATGTTTTTACTTTTCTAATAATTCTTGCAGAAATTTAAATATGCATATATTTAAAAGTCTAAACTTGCATATTTTATCTTACAATTAACATTCTATTAAAGATATAATGTTATTGCTCAGGACATTAAGGCTAATTTAGTTTATTTTAATACACTTTTTAAAATATTTGTTGGCATGTTTTATGTATTCAATAATTAGAAATACCTATTAGTGTAAAACTTTTTTACATATTTATTGCATCTCAGAAAGTCTTTTAAGATTATTCTCCTTCTTTGTGATTCATATCTTTATACTTTCTTTTAATGAGTAGGTTTTGGCAGCAAGCTCAGGTTTCCATTAATTTCAAAATATCTTACTTTTACCCTTGCTTTTGTTTATTTGGATATTAAACTATAAGTTAAAAGTGATTTTGTCTCCTAGATTTTTACCAAGTGTCTTCTGGCTTCCTATACTGTTTGTATGAAATCACCTGTTAGTCTACTTGGTGTTTCCATCCAGGTAATCCATCCTTTCTGAGGCTTCTATGAGCTTCTAACTGCCTTAGGTATTCAGCAGATTTACATAGATCTGTCTAAGAGTTGATTTCTTTTGACTCATTCTGCTTGTCATTTGTTGTACTTTCTGGACATGAGGATCAATTCTGCTTGCCATTTGAGGACAATTCTCAGATATTATCTCTCAAATCCTGTATCTCACACATTCTATTTATTTTTGCATTCTGGAACGCCAGTTCAATATCTGTTGAAATTTTCACTTTATCCATCATGGCCCTTACTCTTTTAATACATTTTTGCTTTTTTTCCCCTAATTTTCTGTTTTCTACTTAATACTCTTTCAGTTGTGTCTATTTTGCTTTTTTAAAATGTTGCTTTTAAAAATATGTTATATGGCTCATTTACAGAAGTACTTTTTGGTTCTTTCGAAACTTATTGACCAATTGTGATAATCTCATTATTTTGTTAATTTTTTTAACTCCTCTGACAAGGCTGATCCAACTTCGTGCTTGCTATAATTTAGGTGGCCTGACTAGAACAGCTGAGACCTGAATTTCACGTTAACTCCCTGCCTGGAATTCGTTTGCTCCATCTCAGCCCCGTCCTCAGTCCTATGTGTCTAACCACACTCTTTCCTGTCATCACACTATTTGACACAGTTATGTTTCAAGGAGCCCCCAGTAGTTTTTAGCGCCCCTCTTTATGGACAATCACCTTCCCAAAGTCTCAGCATCTCAAATCTGAGCTCACGCATCCCTTCCCTGAGGCATTCTAGCTACTCTTTGAGTGTTTCCCTACAACAAGAGTCTCCTTTTGCCTATTGAAATACTCATTTCCAATAAAGATTCTCCTTATCTGTGTACAATTTTGTTTTTAATTTGATATCTCTTGTATCTTACAGATAAAATATAAATAATATTTATATTCCATTTCTGATTTTCCTCTAATATTTTTAGTCTGAGTTTACAAGGCTTTCCCCTTCTTCTAGAGAAGGGCATCATTAATGATGGATATTTTTTTCCTTAGGCATTTAGTAATTGTTAGCAGTAAATATTATTTTCTTTATAATATTATTTTTAAAAATAACTTGAGATTTATTTTATGAAAGTGAATCATGCTGGAAGGTTTTCAGTTGCTTCTGTCTGGTGTCTGTGTGATCAAGCAACCTGAGACTTCAAGCTCAGTTTTTGAACTGGGATTTCTCAGGCACCATAGGCAGTGTGAATTTTGGCTTCCAGTCCTTCCGTAAATAATGACTTCTGCTTATGAATTCTCCAAGAAAACTTAAGTACATATTCTCATCAGCTCTGCTCCATGCAGAGCAAAAATTCAAACACACTCGTCTCTTTCCTGCAGTTCTGCCGGACTTTTTAAAATTCTGTTTCTCTTTGAGAATAATGCGAAGTCCTCTAGAGGCCCTGTGGAGGCCCTGTGGATCCTGATTTTAGGTCGGAGTGACTACATGACTCTCCATACTGCTAGGACTTGCTCCTGCCACCCAGGTAGGGGTCACATGATATCTAGCTTCCAGGTCTTCAAAGATTGACAGCCACCCTGTTGTAGGGTGTGCCTACTCTGCAACCTGCCTCACTCCAATAGAAGAGCAGACAAGTTGTAAAAGAATTTTTAAAAGCCTATCTTACTAGAATTTTCAGAGAGGTGTTTGCTAAAGAAGCTTTCTCTATTTTCACATAGATACACAAATCCAGAATTGACTGGAAGAGGGAAGTTATTTTCCTGTAGCTGCCTGATGCCCCACATCTTCTAAACTTATTGCTATCTTTGTACATTTAAATTAGATGCTAAGAGTTTTCTATGACTAATGGTTGTAGTTCGTTTTCAAAAAAGGGGAAAACATTATCAAAAATTTATTTATGATAATAAACTCCATAAATTTATATCTCTTGCTTCATGTTTTGATAGTTTGTTAAGATTCATTAAGATTAAAACTATTTTCATTATATCTGTTAAAAGGTAAACTGAGGCATATTAAAAATTTTAAGAGCTTATCTAAGCAAAAATCAGTTTGAGTCAGGCAGGAGCAAATCATTCCTCTTCTTCCTCAGCACCCGGCCTCCTCAATGGGGGCTGTTCGAGGAGCAAAGAAAGCCTTCAGGAGCACCAGTGAGCAGGCCAGGAGCCCCCAGTGGCACTGTTCTTGTGGCCTGTCAGAAGCCCAAGGACCCTGGCTCAAGGTGGGAGGGAAGCAGAAGTCTGTGCCCTGTTCCAGTGGGGCAGGCGCCTCAGAAGTTTTGAGGGACGGCAGAAATAAAGTTGAGTGCTTGCTCCAGGGGAAGCAAAAGTCACTAAATTCTCTACTGAAGTAACTCCCTGGGTCATGTCCAATGGTGCTGGAACATTACCTTCTTTTTTTTCTGCCATGCTGATGAAATCATTAAATTATTAGGACACATACTGAATTCATGGATCAGGAGAGCTTTTCCTTTTTTCTCTGTGACTACAGAATCTTAAAAATACAGAAATACAGGAACAAATAGCTAAATTGGGGAAAATGTGTGCAATAGGTAATCTAGCAGATGCACAGGAGCTCTGAGGAGCTGTACAAGATGAAAGACGTTTACAGGAAGCAGGGAGCAGGAACAAGGAAGTTATACTAGGCAAAAAAGTGAGTTGGTTCTTGCAAAGTTACTTTCCTATAGGGGATGGCAGGAGTGGATCAGGCAGATTACCTCATGAGTGCTCAGGTGATTCCTGATTGACTGCTTTAAGATCCTCTTTCTGGGGGAGCCAAAGCTGTAATTAATCCTCTGTTTGGTTACGTGGGGCTTAGCATAAGTGACTCCATATTGGGCTTGTTGTCTTGTTTCTTTCTATGGAAAATTCTTTTAAAAACCTCAAGGTATAAAAAGTGATGAGCTGAATTTCAGTTATTTCTGATATAGTATTATTTTATCCCTTTAAAATTAAATTATTAGTACTACAATATTACATATATAATTACGTAGTTTAGATTTGTGGGATTTTATGCATTGAGTCATATTTTGTAATATGTATTTTTTTCACAGGAGAGGTTTTACAGATTGCAATGTCATCTTCTACTGAAGTCTTGCTAATTTATGAAGATAAATAGAATTGTTTAACCACCCTGAGTGTGTGAGTGTATCAATATATCTATTTCTATCTTTGTGTATCTCTCTCTATATATATATCTCACAGAAATGTATATATAAAGGCAATGCTTTTAGTAATTGTAAATATAGAAGTGACATTTAACAAAAGTCATGCTATGACACTACTTTTGTCATATTTTAACCAAGATCTTAATGCCTGTAAGCTGGTCAGAATCCTCATGGATAATTCATAAATGAAGAGTCCATTGGAAAGATTTTTTTTCCTATTCCATGTTAAGTTCAAGTGTCTAAACAATAAATTGGGGAAAATATGTGCAATAGATATTTTAAATTAAGTCTTATCATCTCTATTAAGGAAGATTTCATATAAGTTAACGTCGAATTACTAGGAAACACACTTAATTCATAGATCAGGGTAACTTTTCATTTTTCTCCATGGCTACAGAATCTTAAAAAATAAATGCCTCCATACAAAATGTAATATGATGTCAATCCTGTCAGACTAAGGGAAAAAGAGGAAGATAACTTATTTTAGTTAGCCAAATATTTATAAGATGCCTCATAGGTATATGACATTGAATTGAGAGTAACAGGAGTTGAAACATGAATAAGATAGTCACAGTCATCTCAGATGTTATAAGAATTAGGATGGTCCAAGCATAGGAAGAACTTCCTACAGGAATGAATAATATGTGTATCCATAAGAGGGCACAGGTAAACTCAGATACTCAAACAAAGGGATGCTATGTCATTTTGGTAAAATCTAGGTGAGACTTAGTAAGAATCAATTTAAACAAGTTTTGAACAATTTTGTTTCTCCCTATAATATTTTCAAAATAATTAGATAGAGAAAAATTTCAAATTGTCCAAATGCGACTAACAAATGCTCTTTTAGAGAATTATGACTGAGTATGGATAGTTGGATTTCTGACTTCTGTAATGACTGCATATTACTTTATATCATTAACTACTTGTTTTAAAATCAAATTATGCCCTTTTAAAACTTTAAAAAATGAAAAAGCTCTAAAAATCAAATCCCCTGCTAGACCCCTTCCACTTCTTACTCTTATTTCTCAGAGGTACTTTTAATTCATTTATCTCTATCTTTTACTTAGTTTTCAATTTATTTACATTTTATTTATATGTTACACATTACAAACTATTCTTTGATTCTTTTAAAAAATTCACATATCTTTTGTCCAACTACATTGAAATAAGTGATTTAATTTGTTCAAAATCTACTCCCCTACACACTCATTTATATATACCTGATACAGTTTTATAGTATTGTGAAACGGATCAATGATTAGAGTTTACTCCATTTGAAGTAAACATATATAATCAGTAGCTGAGCCATACTCTACCAATTATATCTCTTTTCTTCAACAAGTTGTCTCTGGTAAATAAAAATTGTTTCTTTTTTGAAATGTGTTTGATTGGTTTCTAAGTACTCATCAGTCATTTTTTTCCTCCAACTCTCTGCCAGAAGTGATAGCACCTACTGAAATATTTTAACGCATTAAGTAAACAAAAGTTTCCCTTCACGTGTGTGTGTGTGTGTGTGTGTGACTTTCCTCCTGGGCTATGCCTCATCTAGCTACCTAGTTCGTTGATCTTTAGGCAGAACTGATGTTCTAAGACATACCTTGAGATTTCCTTTGCTTCTCATCTGTGTTTGAGCTTCATTTTCCCTATCTTGTTTAATTCCCCCATATCTGTGGAGCTTATATTTAGTGCCTTTCTGATAAAATGGGGAAAGGAGAACAATTTTTGGTACCCAAATGTCTGGAAAAGTCTTCCTTCTTCTCTATTATTCTTCTATGTATCTATGTTGTTCTTTATACTTTCTCCTTACATCGGCCCATCCCTACTCTCAGATGATACTAACCTTGATTCATACAACACTAAGAAGATTGAAATAATCAGAAGAAAACCTTCATGAACCTTCTTTAATACCACATTTATCTATCAACCTGAATCTCAGCTCACATACTCTTTATTCTCTCCTGTTACTAAAGATGCATTGTTCCTGTTCTAAGCAAAATCTACCCTTTGCATGATTGCCTAATATGCCTTAGACCCCATTCCATCTCAAGTTCTTAAGGATATTGCTCCATCAATTCTCCCATCTTTCTTTCATCATCATCATTTTTTTCTCTCTTCTGGATCATTTTCATCAGCATACAAGCATGCTATTATTTCTCGCATCTAAAAAAAATTGTCCTGATCTAACTTTTCTTTCCACTACTATCTCATTTTTCTTCTACTCTTTACAGCAAAACATCTTTGGATAAATTTAAAATTTATTTATCTCAACCTATTGTCTCTCGAACCCTCCCTGGTTAGGTATCTGCTCTTATCACTTCAAATTTCCATTTGATAAATTTCCTTTATCAAATCAACAATGACTTCTTCTTGTCAAATGCAATGGACTTACTTTAGTCTTTCCTTACTTGGCCAACAGTGGCATTTGACACAATGGGTTACTCTCTTCCTGAAACACTTTTTTCACTTGGCTTCCATGATATTCTTCAAATCTAGCTCTCCTTCTACCTTTCTGGTCATCCTTTAGTTGGCCAGTCTCTTTAGCTGGTTCATCTCCCCAGAGTATAAGTGTGCTCCCAGGCTTAGTCCTTGAATCTTTTCTTTTCTCTCTATGCTCACTCTATGCAATTGTATGTACTTCTCTCATCTTTAAGATATATATTACTAATATATATCTATAATCAGAACTTCTGTATTCCAAACCTACAATTATGATACCTTTTTGACATATTCCCTTCAATGATGATCAGCATTTCACACATAACATTTCATAAGTGGAGATCCTGATGGCTCAACAAACCTATGCCTCCTACAATCTTTTCCATTCCACTAAAGGGCAACTCTTTCATTTCAGTTGTTCAGATTAAAAATTGTGGCATTATCTTTAATAACCTTCTTGCTTTCATATTCTACATTCAGTTCATCAGCAAATTCTGAGAAATTTACCTTCAAAATAGCCAAAATTCACCCATTTCTGTTTACTCACATTGCCACCACTGAGTCCAGGACACCTGTCTCTCCGGCTTGATCTACTGCAGTAGCCTCTTAACTGATCCCCTTGATTCTGTCCTTACCATAGTAATTGTGCTAAAATTTATGTATAAAATATACTCAAACACTTCTGCAGGCTTTCCATTTCACTTGGAGTTTACCCAAAGTCTTCACTATGATCTTCAGTGCTGAACATAACCCCTCCCTCTGTCCTTAGTTCTCTGATCTCGTGTCTGTATCCTCTCTCCTCTTTCATTGCTACAAGCACATTGACCTCTTCCTATATCTTGAACAAAGTATGTGTATTACAACTTCAAAACTTTTGTTCTCTCTGCAAGTCCTTGGAATGCTCTTATCTAAAACATTCTATTACTAGATTATTCCTTTTATTTCTTTACCTAGAAACCCACTCTCAGAGAGACCTTCTTCTGATAGCTTATCTAAAATGTCAACTCCTCTTCACTATGTACACACTTTGTATTTCTTTGGCCTACTTTATTTGTTGTCCTCTGCACTTACTAAGGTCTAAAATTCTCTATATTTGTATATTTCATTCATCTCCATTATTAAAATTTAAGCTACATTAAAGCAGGATTTTGTCTGTTTTATAATATATTTACCCCTTGTACTTAGAACAATGCCTAAAGCATAGCAGGTACTCTAAAATATTGGATGATTACAAAAATGAGTAAATTGAGTTGACGAGTTGCCTCTATATACAATTATAGAATGGTAACAATGGCCCATCACAATTTCAAAGGAAGTGCTTCACTGTCTTCTAAATTATGGTATTGGAGTTAAGAAATACAATGTGCTTGTTTTTTTCTACTCTTTGGATGACTAAAGCCTTTCTCCCAAAATTTGGATGATTTTAGGGCTTTAATCTTAATCTAACGTTTTGCATCAGTGTGGGTTTTTTCTTTGTTTACCCTTTTGTTTACCACTTAGTGGTGGGAAATTTCAATCAAGAAACAAATGTCTTTTAACTCTGGCAAGTAAAATATAATCCCTTGAAAATGTCCTCCGTGTCATTTCTTCTACTTCTTGTTTCTGGAATTCTTATTACCCACGTGGTATAACACCTGCATGAGTTCTCTACTTTTTTTCTTCTTCTCTCCTCTTTTCAATTTCTTTATAGTTTTGTTCTTTAATACAGCATATTTTCTTAACTTTTTGCCCAATACTTATCTTGATTTTTTCATTACTGCCATCATATTTTTATCTTCAAAGATGTCTTTAAGTATTCTCTGAATGTTTTACTTTATACATCCTTTAGAATAGATAGAGGAGCCAGTCCCATGGCTAGCTGGTTAAGTTTGTATGCTCCACCTTGGTGGCCTGGGGTTTGCTGGTTTCAATCCTGGGCACAAACCTACACACTGCTCATCAAGCGGTGATGTGGCAGCATCCCACACACAGAACTGGAATGACTTGCAACTAGGATATACAACTATATACTAGGACTTTGGGGAGGAAAAAAAAGAGTAAGATTGGCAACAGATGTGAGCTCAGGGCCAATCTTTCTCACCAAAAAGCATACCTTAAAAAATGAAAAAGAATAGATAGAATATCATTGTTCTTTTTTTGAGCATGTTAAGTATAGTTGTTTTTTTAAAAGCTCTTTTCTACTTCATAGGTTGTCTTTTTCCATAATTTTTCTTTATTGTGTTAATTAGTCTTCTATAATAGAAGATTTCCTCAGTTGTCTAGTGATTCCTGGCTCTCTGTCCATAGTTGAGAGTGAAGAACGCAAAATCCACCAGAATCTCTGTGAGAGTAGACAGACCTTTGGATGGAAACATCTCTATAGAATGATATGGCTGAGCCACTGGCTTTAAATATCTGCAATTCATTAACCCTGATTAATTTCCTAAAGAGAAATCCTTCATTTGCCCTTCTTGTAGGTGAGGATGGGAGTGTCTAAACCTCTTAGGAGGAGCTGAGCACACAGAGCTGGACCTCTTCAACTTTCAGAAGCAAGTTTCCATGAATTCACATTTGCACATGTTTTCAGCATGTGTTACTGCCATCAGCTGTGTTTAGTGCCTCCAACATGGTGCCAGTTGTTCAGACTCTCCAGAGAGTACACCTCCAGCCTAGATGCACCAAACTGAGGAAATTTTAGCTCCAGATATATCCAAACTTTCAAGGTTCCCAGTGCCAAAATTCCTGTAAGTTCTGGGAGATTGTCTTGCAGATGGGTTTTTTCTTAGGCAATTTTTTCCTGCCAGCTTAAGTCTCAGCTTTTTCTTTTCTGATAAATCAGTTACCACTTATGCATTTATCACCAGCTTCCAGCATCTCATTTATTTGCCTTTTCTCCTGTGTCTTTCGACCTTGTGAATTTTTGTCCTCCCCTTCCACTCCCCCCTGCTTTATATCTCCTTTCTCTTACATTATGGGAATTTCATGAGGCAATAGATTAAACCTACGCATTAATCAGCTACATTTTACCAACAGTTTGTATCATTTATAATCAGAAGACAAAATGATTATTTCCTGCCCCCATGCCCAAAAGAAAGCAGTGGTCATATAAAAGAAAGTTATATTTTAAAATCTGAGTTTAAAGAATTAAAGTTGCATATTAACATATATTGTCATACTTGAACAAATGACTCTGTTCTTTTTTAAAGCATTGTGGTAAATTTTTGTAAATGTTTTCTACTTTATTTAGTCAAGGTAAAGCAACAACAGCAACATAAATCAATAAAAGGTGCAAACAAAGGGAAAAAAAACAGTCTATGTTAGTGTTAGTAATATGATGTGAAAAACGGAAGCTGATAGTTTAAAAAAAGAATTCAAGGGGCCAGCCTGGTGGCGCATCAGTTAAGTGTGCACGTTCCGCTTCAGTGGCCTGGAGTTTGCCAGTTCGGATCCCAGGGGAGGACATGGCACCATTTGTCAAGCCATGCTGTGGTAGGTGTCCCACATAAAAAGTAGAGGAAGATAGGCACGGATGTTAGCTCAGGGCCAGTCTTCCTCAGCAAAAAGAGGAGGATTGGCAGCAGTTAGCTCAGGGCTAATCTTCCTCAAAAAAAAAAAAAAGAAAAAGAAAAAAAGAATTCTAGAAGATCATTTTTTATGGGCCTTCATTATAGATTCTCAAGTGACTCTTTCTCATCCTTCCCACTCAGAGGGTTACTATAAAGTCCACTTTACAGTAGACTCTGTTATGGCGTTACCTTAGAGAATGTATCTTTTTGTAGATTGGCTCTAATTTGGGGAATCAATCCCATTAATGCATTAATGACTAGGCAGAATTGAAAATTTTAATTCAGTGCCAAATGTTCTGACCATGTTAAACCTAAGTTGGCAAATAATTTTCTTTATATACTGGGAACGATTTTTAAAATGAAATATGAAGGTCCTTAGGTAACTGTGTAAGAGTTTTTGCTCTAAACAAAATCTGAATGTTGTTACCAGTTATAAAAGCATGCTTTTCAATTGCATTTTCTGATGTAATAATCCAGCATACTATACATGGCCTTGTGCTCCATTAACATCATTATGAACAAACCAACCAATGGAAGAAAAGAAAGAAGGATGTAAAGACGGAAGAAAAACAGAAAAACTCCAATTTCAGATTTTATATGAATTTTTATATGTCCTTATAATAGGCCAGCTCATTTCAAAGTGCATTGACATGAAGTCATTTTTATTTTGTCTTTAAAACAAGACGCTATAGTTGGCAGAACATTTAGAATATGTCCTAGTTTACAGTAGTATAAACTTAGGCTCATGAAAATGAATCATTAGCCCAAAGTTATATGAGGAAAACATGGCTAGACTTGTATTAGATTCAAACTTTGCCTTTAATTGATTGGTCCAAGGTTTTTCTGCAATGTGTGAATAATCCTTCTACATATTTTAATGTGGACATCCAATTTTAACTCTTAAATTATAGTACACAGAGGAGAAAGATATGCTTTTAAAACCTTGAATATTCTCCCAGGTTCCTAAATATCCACGTTTACATGCTTAGCAGTTTGGTTTTTAAATATATCAGCTTTAGTCAGCAGCATATCAAGCATTTAAAATATAAAACATCTTGCTTTTCCAAAAAAGGTAAGATTTTAATCCAGTGGTTTTTAAGGTTTCATTAAACAAGTTACCCTAAGTTTCACTTTCTTCTGCAGAAAATTCTGCATTGATTGCCATTCTAGGATAGATTAAAAGACAAGGAGAAAACATTTCCACTAGTCTAGTGACCGAATTTATTTCAATTTCTTTCTTTTTTTTATCATCTGTGGTAGCAGAGACACACCAAGGCTCAATTAGAGGCTGCAGCCTTGGACTAGTCACATCTTCTGATGTGGAAACAGCCTCCTTACAAGATCAGAAGGAAGCAGCCAGCCTTGGGTTCTGATTCCTGTGCATTAAGTCCTTTTAACAAATAGCTGTGGTTCAGACGGGAACTGGGGGAAATGTAGAACATTTGTTCTAACACAAGCTCTTAGCCTGACACACTTGACTAGCTCTGAGGGACTGAAGAGTCACCAAACGGAGGAACTTTGCAATGTGAGTTATTAGGGCAGCTTAGAAAGGAGCAGCAAGGACAGAAACCATGTCGGTTTTACTGAAGTCCCTGCTTAGCTCCAAAATACTTTCTATCATCTGAGTGAAAAATAGTTCAGAGGGAGTCAAGGAGATGATAGCAAATAAACAAACACACGTAAAAGGTTCAGGAAAGCATACCAAGATCGACCGAGATAGAAAATCCAATATGTGTGCCAGTGTGGCCCTCTGAGTCTCGGTGAAAAAATGTTTAACTTAGGTCAGCAATTCTATCAGTAGTTTCTATTTTTCTCTGGCCACAAGCTACCTGACATAAGTGCGGTGGAGTCCATCCAAGATTTTTGAAAAGGTAAAACTTCGAAAGAGAGAACTGGCCAAATTCTTATGAAACTTCATTCTGCAGGTGGATTTCAAAAGACTGAACAGGGGGTGGAGGTAAACCTCCCACACTGCATTGAAAAGCTTATACAGGTGAAAGAAAAACACTTCAGTGTGAGATTAAAATGGAACCACTGCTGCTATCTTCGCTATTTAACACCTTCTCCAATATAAGTCATTTAAACTAGTTCACTTTTGGTTACAGTGAAATCCACTGTTTTGGTTAAAAAGAGAGAGAGAGTATTCATGGACTTTATTATATTGGCTTTGCTTTATTTTTTAGCTTTTTTTTTTTGCCATCTCTTTTTTATATGATGTGTGAAATTGGTATTTTTCTCCAAAACTCCTCCTCCTTTTCCCACCATTTTTCTTACCTCAACCACACAAAATATTGAAGCCAGTGTTTGCATTGACTCAATTAGTCAAACCATTTATCTTCAATTTCCATCTGATTTTTTTAATGAAGGATTGAAATTTATAGAAATCAACGATCAGTTTAAATAACCCTCATTCCTAATTTAAAAACTCTTATTGCCAAGGCTACAACCACAAATATTTCTATTATGAACGTTTGCATCACATAATTAAATATATTTGTTTATTACCTATACTATTGTTGTTTACCAGTACAGCTTAAGTGTAATATTTTTTACATTCCTGGTAAGATAATATAGTTTATATTTCAAAACCTCTTAAACTTTTTGGGTGTTTGTTCCAGATGAGGAAAATATGCTACATTAGAAGTATTGTAAATGTCAGTTCCACTTCCTTTTGAAAGTTTAGGAAAGAAAATTTATAGTTTTTAATCAATCAGTTATTCATTATCTTCTGTTAACCTGTGTCTATTTTTTAGTACATTACAATGATGTCTTGGAAAAGCTCATTTCAAATATTTGTTATTATCAGGAAAACTCTCTTTTCCTCAGAAGGACTTTCAGTCAGACTCTGATGAGAATAATATGCTTCCCTCTCTCCAAATTCTTTCGTTATCATTAGATAAAAGGGGAGAAATGCCATATTTCCCCTTGGGTTTCTCCTTTATTGTTGTTGCTATTGTTGATTGTTTTTATGTTTTTTTGTGGCTTGCTTTTCTATGGCTTTAGGCATGGCGACCCTTGTTAATTCCAAAAAGTACGCCTCGGCGAGTCAGCTGGCTCAGATGAAGTGACTCCAGGAAGTGAAAACTGTGCATGTTGTGTTTGATGCATTTGAAAGTTTCTGTGTCAAGATGGTTTGCCCAAGGACATATTTCCCCTCTGTCACTAAGTTGTTTTGCCACACCTGCCAGCCGATTCCTTAGACACATTTCTCTTTGTAGTGCTTTTTTTGAAATGCTTTGCCAAGTTCAGCCAAAGCTTGTTAAACTTCTTAGATTTTTTAAAGCAATCACCCTTTAAGTTGATTTTGTTTTAGAGCAAAAAACTGATATATCATTTGTTATATTTCAGATGTTACCAAGCAAAGTTTCTGTACTTCCCTCGTGACCATGTGAATTCACTCCTCGAATCATTGCATTTGGAAAAACAAGTGATAAATCATAGGACTTTTCTTCCTTCTTTCCTTTTTTTAAATTTACCCTTAAGAAGTCTAATCTTTTAAGTTTTTTAACGTTTAGTAAAGTTTATTTTGCATCCTGTGGTAAGACAGTATTTTTTGTATTGAACCTTTTCACAGATATCATACATTTTTATTGCATAGGAGAAAGTATAACATTTCTTTACTGCCTACTCTATGGCAGGCACCATGAAGGATTCAAATTATATCATCTAATTAAACCTTCAGGACATCACTGCAATATATTAAACCTATTTAATAATTAGGAATTGGAGGTATTGAACATGTAAGCCAATTTTACAAAGTCAGAGATTTAATAAATGTCAGGGGTAATTTCTCATTTCAAGTTTACCTAATTGCCAAAAATATTATTTTCTTGACTTAAAATCATTATCGATGTGGCACAACCCATATCAGTGGGAGACAGATGCTTAGTGGTGTTGGAGAAGTGATGTTGTGCTTTCTGATGAAGTATCTTTCTCTACCTAGACAAAAATAAGGAATCTACTCTTCTCATTACAATTTCATTTAAACATTCTTATGCCAAAATCACCCCAAAGAATAGACACACACAAACATCAAGTAGGCACAGAAAAGAAAGCGTTTGAATAAAGCAAAAAGTTCAATTCCCGAGGAAATTCCTGAAGTCATTCTCAAGATAATAAGCAAAGTGGGTCCAGCCGATCCTCATTTTTCACAGATTCTGTAAATTAGGAATTCTTCTTTCCATTAAACTTTCTGTATGACCTCCCCCAGATGAATATTTGTGGTGCTTTTGTGGTTATCTGGGGACATGCGCAGGGTGGCAAAATATTTGAATCACCTGACACAAGTGTTCCCAGCTGATGTCAAACAAGATGATGCCCTATCTCTTGTTTCAGCTCCAATACTGTAAACAAGTGTCTGCTTATGGTCTATTTAGTGCTGTGGGTTTTCCATTTTTGTGCTTTGTGTTGATGATTTCTCTGTTTAAAATGGCCCCAAAGCTAGTGCTGAAGTGCTGTCTAGTATTCCTAGTTGCAAGAAGGCTGCAACGTGCCTTATGGAGAAAATACAAGTATTAGGTAAGCTTTGTTCAGACATGAGTTATAGTGCCATTGACTGTGATAAGGAATCAGTTAATAATTAACTGTCTTTAAATAAGGTATCTTTAAAAAAGATACATATAAAACGAGTTTACGTGTTGACTTGTTGACAAAAATGTTATGACCAGAAGCTCGCAGGAATTGAATTCTGTATATCCTCTAGGAACAATGGTTCGGTATCAGTAATTCAGCTTTTACCATGACCTTATTATTCACTGTCTCTTCCCTTCTATCTTCTTTTTCCCCTCATCCTCTATTCTTTCTCTCCATCTCATGGTATCAGGACTCAGTGGAACTTGTTGATTATTCCTTTAAATTGCTGCTTTTTTCTTCATGCTTTCTTCGTATTATTGTGTATAAGCTAGTCTTTATTATTTCATGCACATATTATTGAAACAGTCTCTTGCCTTAAATATTCAATTAAAAATCATCCTTCATCCCATCTCAAATTATGTGTTATTGTTGGTAAGAAACTTAAACATCTTTAACATGATTTTTTGAGGCCATATACAAAAGTCTAATATGTGCACATCTACGTATTGTAAAATGCCTCCTCGTATATGTTACCCACTTGATAAGAAACCCCAATGATTTACCACTGCAAGCAGAATGATCTCCAAATCTGTTGAACAGTGTGTCAAGTGCAGCATAAATTGTATCCTTGTTGATGATGAGCCGGACTCTCTAAATGGTTGTCTAAGCTGTATGAAAAGCTCTATGCCGTATCATTGCGGGATGCCAGGAAGACACAGTTACCTGAAGGGGGGGCACTCTTCACATGATAGAAACTAAATAAATGGGCAGCTACGTTTTCATACGAAAGACTAGAACACACTTTTTCACAATAAAAACTAGTTTAGATAATCTCTTTATGAAATATTCTCTAGCATATCTGAGTTGAAATTGAAAATTCAGTCTTTCATCAAGATATTTCATAATTTACTTCATATCTCTCACTCCCCGCCTCCTGCAAACTGAATCACTGCAAGTGAAAAACACTTCTGCCCCTTAGGGCAATCCCCCTAACTAAACAAATACTCACATGAAATATGTTAGAAGCCCAGTTCCCATTGGCAATCATTAGCCTGTTTGACCATTTTTCCCGGGGAGAGACACTGAATATTGTGGTTATTTATGACAGGCACCTATTACGTGAACTATGGCAATTTTTTTTCCATTTAATCTTTAATGTAGCTCAGTTAAACTTATCTTCATTTTAAAGATTTGGAAACTTGGGTTTAGAGGTGTTTAGTTGGGAAGAGGTAAATTTATAACTGAACTCAGCTTCATTACTTCCATAGATCACGATTTACCAAGTAGAGGGTCACATGTTTTGAAGGCTTGTGGTATAATGAAAAACCACATGACCCCTGATAATCCCACAGATGACACAGTCTCAAGAAAAACATGAACTTCTCTCACCCTTTGCTTTCAGAAGCAGTCATTATATGATTAAAAATGTGACAAATTGAAAACTAAAACCTATTTTTCTTTATAACAGATAAAGAAAATATGAGTGCAGAGTGTTTTGCATCTATATTTATGGTGCATATTTCTTAGGCTAGATCTATAATTCTTCATAAATCCTGGAAAACATTATTAATGATTTAGTAATATCCAAGTTACTATTTCCTTTCCGTGCTCAATACAATTTCCCAGTTAAGACATTGAGTAATTAACATCCTAAGTTTTAAAAGATAATTTCTTGTATGTAGTAAAACAATCTCACACAAACAAAATATGGGGAAAATGAAGATTAGATATGATATTGTTCTGAGCATATTTTTAACATAAATTGTTTCTCAAAGATGAATGTCTATTATATTATTTGTTTAAAAAAGGCATAAGAATGAGAAACATTTCTAATTATATTATTAGTTAATATATGTGCAATATATAAATAGTAATTAAAGTCAGAGGTAGAAAAATATAAAAATATGATCATGGCTTTTGGTCTTATTTATGCAAAATATTTTAAATGTTATTTTTTTCTTTCTTTCAAAATTATTTGTTTACATATATATATAATTCCTATTAATATGTTTTATATTTTACACCATCTAAATTTCACAGCAGGAATTTACATTTATTTGATATTTTCTTGTACTTGTATTCAAGTTATATTCTTATAATTTATATTATTTAAATATATATATTAACAATAGTATAATTTGGTAATATATCTCTATTTCCACTGTCTCAATTATTAAATAATCTGATCTCCATATCTATATCTGTTTTTCCTGAATTTAAATTATCCTTATTATTTTTATTAGCTCTGTGCTCTATTCAACATGACAAGGTTAAAACAATTCTTATTGACCATTAGCTCAAATGGATCCAAATTTTGTAATAATTTTTTTGATCTAGTCTCAGAAATCTCATGGTGTCTTACTCTTTTAGTGGAGGCAGTCACGAAGATGATCTCGGATTCATGAGGAGATTAGATTAAAAATATTGAATTAACCAAAGCAATGATATTTAAAAGTATAATTCCAAATCTGTACATCCATAAGAGAAATTGCTTATGAACACTTCTTTTGCAGATTGTAATTGAAGAAGATAATAAAAATCAGATAACTTATCTCCTTCTTACTGGTGGAACAAAATATTTAGGACAACTCTACTGTGATGCATTAATGTGCAGAACTAGTGTAATTTTAGATAAGCTGGTCAAGATCTATTTGGTAATTACTTTGTATGAACCATCTATTTATTCTTGGGTCTCTTCATTGTGTTACACAGAATTGACTAAAGAGAAGGATTAGTTCATTGCTTGAAGAATGATAGACTATTGTTTGGAAACTTGAAGCACAAAAGGAAACAAATATTTGGACAAACAGCAAATGCATATAGGGACATTACGAATTTACGTACAAGATTAATTTATCTAATAACTCCATCTATGCTTTTTTATCTATAAAAATCCCAGGCCAATATAGTTTGAGGCAAAAACTTTTGAACAATCCCAAATAGGTGTTTCATGTTCTCTATGTTTGAGCCCTGAAGGGAATATATAAAAGTATAATTCTTTTTCTTTTAAGGTGCAAATTCTCTAGTTGAGGTAAGGCATAATTACAACAATTATTAGCAAAGCTTTTGGCATCAGAGAGACCTAGAAAGATTCAAGTTTTGGGAAAGTCACTTACCTTCTCTTAATCTTTGTTTTTTAATCTATAAAAGGAGATGATAATCATAACTTTTTCATAGTGCTATGGGAAGAAAATTGATAATCACAATGCCCAATATTTAATAATCATTTAAGATGTGTTCTATAAATCATCCTATTGTTATCAACACTGGATGTTATTGACTACAAAACAAATTTAAATGTAACATAGCAGTGAAATTTTTCTATAAGAAATAGAGAAGATGACCACCAAATGTTGAGAGATGAGCTGTGTATTAAAATATAGGCTGTTGAGGCGTCAACTGGATATGTCACTTTACATTAAACACAAGTATTTGCAGTGATAAATTTGTGGTGATGATTATGATTATTTGGCTTAGAAGTAAAACCAAAAATGGCCTTTAATCTAGAAAGAAATGAAACATTTTTGGAAAATCATTATCTTTATCCATTACGGTCCCTTAACCATATTGTATGTATTTGTTGGACGGAGGATAAAAGAAAAGGAGAGCACAACTAGAAGGACCTGCAACTAGAATATACAACTGTGTACTGGGGGGCTTTGAGGAGAAGAAGAAGGAAAAAAAAATGGAAGATTGGCAACAGATGTTAGCTCAGGTGCCAATCTTTAAAAAACAGTAATAATAAAAATTTTAAAAAGAATAGAAAAGGAGGAAGGTTGAAAAGGGACAGAGAAAACGTGATATTCTTATATATGTCCAGAAATCACATTGGTTCAGGAAGGAACAGACTGATAGATAGAGATGTTAGTAGAATATACTCAATGACTTTTCATTTAAGGAAAATCAGTAGTTGAACATTTTTTTTTCTCTGTATGGAAAGAAGTTTTTCAACATATCCAATTAATTACTGTGTTGAAAACAATGGAACTATGTAAGCTCCATCTTTCTACTTGTGAAGAAAAGCTGGCCAAAGTTACTGTGGCATAAACACATTTGATTGATGGGTTACTGCTCTTTATGGGTTCTATGAAATGATGACAAAGGAGTAAAACAACGCAGGGCTAGCTTGTTCAGTGTATGAACATATGTAAATTATATAAGTAGTAACGTTTCTCAAAGCTTTATATTTATGAATCAACTGGAGACGTCGCTAAATGCAGTAGGTCTGCTTTGGGACCTGAAAATGTGCATTTCTCACAAGTTCTCAGGTGGTGAACATGATGCGGGTCTGTGAACCAAAATTTTAATCAGCAAGAGCTTAGGAGATGCCATTAAGAAGTGCAATCAGATTAGTATGAGACCCAGCACTCTTTTCAATTCAAACCCTTAGAATACTCATATTCTTGTATTCCTTTTTAAAATCATTTATGTTTTTTTAGTTTTTATTTTTAAAAAAACATAGCCTAAAGTTTATAATCTCTTGGGTAATTCTTGCTAAAGGTAATGGTAAGTGAACCAACAAGTCACCAAGCATGTTAGCCAAGTGTATTTTAGAGTAAAAGATGCATGTAGTTGCCTCAAACATTTTGGAATAAGCAGAACATTATGTAATAAATAGTTGCTTGCTGCATTTTTGAATAATTCAAATTCACGTTTTCACTCTATTTTAAGAAAATCTGTGGTGTTGTTTTAAACCCCACTAATTGACAGAGTTTGGAACACTCAATGATACAGCTGGGCTGGAAATGGAGGAAAGACCATAAAAATAAGCAGTTATGTCCCAGAAGAAGTGAGAATTAATCTATATAATGAATGCTTGGTCGTGGTTTCCAGACCTTTCAATTCTAGGTCTTCTGCCAAATAGGCTATTGACAGTTGGACTGTTTGGGCATTATTTTTCCTTATTTTAGGATGAGGAAGCCTAGGCTTAAAGAGATTAAATCATTTGTCTAAGTTTCCAAAGCTAGCAAGAGCACAGTCAAGATTGAAATCCAGGTTGGCTAATTGTAAGTTCTTTGTTCTTTTGACAAACATGCTTGAAGTTATTGGAAAGATTTCTGATGCATTGAATTAGGTATTTGTAGTTTCTAATCTGATTTCTGTGAGGAATTTGGAGCCAAATGTGCTTGTTTTAGATATCTTTCCTAAAGTTCTATTGCCTGACACAACTCTTCTCTTAAGTTTTGACTTGTTAGATAATATACTTTATTTTTTACCAATGCATTTTATTTTTAAAGCACTTTTGTTTTACTGCATTCTGCATTAAATTTTTGTTAATTTAATGTTGGTAAGTAAATATTTGTTTTAAATTTTGTGCTCACAGGCTATATATAATGATATAATTTCTCTTAATTCTTGTTCTCTTTTTTTACTGTCCATAAAAGATCAGTATTGATAAAGCTAACTTTTAATTTCAAAGTGATGTCTTAAAATAAATTCATTTTCGTTGCATTTTATAACACATTAGAACATTTTTGAAACATTTAAAGAAAATAATTCTTTTTTAAGAATATATCTCCCTTATGAAATATATGTATTTGTATATCTCAAAGTAACAGAATATTTTCCTTCCCCTTTTATGTCATGTTAACAGTGACTGAGTCAGAATAATGAATATTAAACTTATACCTTTGTACCAACCTTAACAATGATGGATTTCCCCCTTCATATCACATTGTAAAGAGACGCGCGGTGAAAAAGAAAAAAAGCTGCAATGAAACATGACTCTCCTTTTTTTTTCGTTTGTCCAGAAGAGATTTTATTCAAAGGAAAAGGAAAGGAAGGAAGGAAGAATATAATATTCTTTTCCCCACGTATCTGACCCAGAGAATTAGAGTCGATTTTTAGCGTGACGTCAGGATAAGAAAAAAATCCGTAGTCATCAGCAAAACCAAAAGCCTTCAGTTCATCCATTTTTACATAATAATTGGAGTCATGACCTTAGCATTGAAAAAGAGATAAATATATTGACTTTCATCCTTGAAAAGTGTTGGCTGCTAATATAGAATATTTCTAAGTAGTGGTTATGTTTAAACGCCTGCTTTTCTCTAGCAAAAGCATTAGCCCTGCTAGAAGGGTTCCCTAATGTGGTCTAATTGACGGTCTGAACGTGAGGCTGAGCCACCTCACTGCCCATTATACTGACCATCCAGACGGCTGTCCCTGGACGGAAACAGTGGACAGTTTCAATTACGCCGGGGTCATGAGATCGCTCGCTGGTTACTTTTCAAATAATCATGATCACATTTCCAAAGCTTCGTTCTTATCGTTTTATATGGGATGTCATCGCTTACATGCGGAAGTAAGACAAGAAACTGCTTAGTCTTTTTATGAAGCTAAATGTCTCTTGAAAGAATTTGAAGAGCTTATGGCATCTGGGAAAAAGGGAATTATACAAGTAATCATCTAGGAATTGAGGCAGTCCACATGCAATTTTATTTGATTAGGAAAGCATATTTTAACAGAAGTACATTCATTTTTATTGAATCCATTCTATTTGTATATCAATTTATGATTCAAAACGTAAGTTTAAGAAGTGAGGCAACTTTTAAAAAGATGGGTAAATCTTTAATTTTAGATTTAGAAAAATAAAGATCTTTTACAATTTCCTATTATTGGTTATCTATAAATTAAGTACTAAAATTAAAAAATTAAACACAAAGCTTAAAAAACATTTTAAAATAACCATTGTATTCTCTTTATAGTCCAGTCTTTGTATCCTATTATGTTGACAATCATTTTTTAATTTTTTTAAATATTGTAGGTTTTCTATCAGTTATTGCTGATAGTAAGTGAAGTCTCAAATTTGTGTATTTGGGGAGGCGGCGGGATTATTTGTTCATTCCATATGATGAATTCTTCTTTATAAAACATGAATAAGTAGCTTCCAGTTGAAGAAACATATATCACAGTCTAAATTTAGAGCGCCATCTAGTGATGAATAAGAGTTCCATCAGTTATAGAATTCAAGAAATGTTAATGTTTGTATTATGTTAACGTCAATGTAGATTTTTTGTTGACATGGACAACATGACTTTAGAATATTCAATATAAGTCTAGTAGACAGTATAATAAGTTAATAAAATTGATTTAAATTGTAAGACATTCCCAAATTGAAAAAGATTTAAAAATCGTGCACTATGTCTAACCTTAGTAACGGTGAAATTATTTTCATGTAGATTAAGAACCAAATAGGACAGACTGGTGTTTTCATTAAAATATTTGCAGTTAAGAACCACTAAATGACCATATTCAGCATTTTCTTGGTACACAAATGGTCCCCAACAAAAGTTTGTTGATGGATTGAATCAGAGAATGAATAAAGAATAAATGTTTCAAAATACATTGTTTCAAAATATTAATATAAAACTAACAATAACAGTTTTAAAAATACAACTTCTCTTTTATAAAATTTGTCAGCTTTGAGTATTTGCTCCTTTTATTGAGTAAACGATTTTTTCTAAAATATTAAACTATACATTGTCTTTGAAATTAAATATAATTTCATGACAAGGAAGGCAAAAACAAAGAAAGCCGGCAAAGAAAAGGAAAGGAAGGAAGGGGAAATGCAACTGAAAAAAAGGTTAAAAAGGTCAAGGAAGAGAGAGCAGGAAAAGACAGGGAGGGGAAGACAACTTTATTGATGCTCCACTCAGCGCCAGATATTGTAGCAGGTGCTGTAACACAGATGACTCCGTTTCTTTCCACATTTCAAAGTTTTAGTAGGAGGGCAATGGAGGCTAAGGTCAAGTAACCCGCTCATCTGTTAAATTCTATTTTTTCTATTTAGTTTTTCTTCTTTGCTAATATAAGTGTTTAATAATGCTTATCATAAAAATCTATAGTATAAATCTTTCTACAAAGTATACCAATATTTTGCAAGTTTTACTTATTTAGAAGTCTAGATTAGGTTCCAGAAGATCTACATTCAGATCTTGAGTTTGTTATTTACTTTTCATGGGATTTTGGCAACTTAGCATAGCATTTGGGAAAAAATAATAAAGGTGACAGTTTTCAACCATGTCTCCACTTCGGATCCAGTTTATCACGTTAAGTTAGCATTTAAGCCCATTCGCTGTGGTCTGGCTGACCTCGTGTTGCTTCATTATGACATTTGTCTATGGACAAACAAATTGACTATTTTGCTATAGATTAAAATCAGTGAACCAACCAAAATAACAACAAAGCAGGTGAGCCATGCTGGAAAGAGACAGGACTGATTCTCCTTGAAGTGACAGTTGCTGGTGTCCTGCATTTAAAGTCACTCAGGTTGTTGTGTGGTAAAAGTAGCAGGGTCAAGAGGACTTCGATAGTCCCTGAGTCCCACCTGACCTTGTAGCTCTGTCCTATTTCAATATTCCGCCATAACCGCTGATTTTAATGCTCTCCAATTATGCTCATTCATTGATTCTGTCCAATGCAAGGAGCAATTTTTCTTAACTAAAGTAACATTTTAAAAAATAAACAACATGAGAATCACATTATATCTTAAAAGAAAGAATAAACTTCTTATTTATTTTTAAAGTGCTCCTTTATCTGACCAAGTTTCTTGAAGAATAATACAGTTGATGCTTTCAGGGCAATTTCTTGAAGGATACTGATATGAGATCTATTATACGCCAGAAAAATGGCTTCAAGTCCTATCAAGCCAAATAGCATTGTTCTAATTTAGTATCAACCTCAATGTGATGATATTTCTGTGGAGATTTGCCAATAACCTGCTGTCATCATAGGAAGTGACTTTGGCTCAGGCATTTAGGCAGTGGGCAAGTCATGGGGGACATTTCAAAATGAGCAAGGCCGACTCTGCCTTCAAGGGTATGGAGAATTTTCTGTAGAATATTACTTTATTCATTTCACCTTGAGAAAAGGGAAAAGGAAGGTCATGCTAAATATGTTTTGTCTTAGAATGCACTGTTTTCAGTAAATGAATTAGAAATAACTTTGTACTTGTCACTAGAAACTGGCCTTGAGCAAATTTTACTCCCTAGCAATAGTTGATATTTGTTGTTTTTCAGTTCTCGTTTCTAACTCTACTTTCCTTTGGAGAATCATTGCTTCGCAATTTGTGTAACCTTGATAGAGTTGTAAATCCAGGTGCCCATCCTCTCAGTGCAGAATCCTAGGCAAGTCCTTAGAAGTTCGTTCTACTGGATCAATTTTTCCCAAACTTCCTCTACTCCCAGGCTTTAATGAATGTTTAGTCAATCAGATACTCTAGCTAAGGATCTTAAACTTTTACAGTGTAACCATGGACAGAAGAAAGGAAATGGCTTTGAGTTCATTCTTCCCAAACAAGAAACTCTGAGCAGCTTTTATTTTCAACTACATTTCATGACCTCTTGCTACTCACACAGTGCTGTCATGAGGTTTGAGACTTCGGAAGGATGCTTTGTACTTCACGTTTAATCAGAAAATGACTCACTACAACCCACGGAACCTCACTCTGAATATCTGTGGAGTGTCCAGAAGCAGGCAATGCACCTTCTAAGGGAAGCGGACGGACATTAACATGGAAGCCATTTTAAGAGAGGTAGTCTTAAGAATTGCCTACCAGATATTTCTGATTCCCAAACTCCAGAAACATTAACTATGTTTAATAAATAACACAGAATTCACATTATGTCCTAAATGAAAGAACAAGCTTGTCTTTTCTTTTTAAAGAGTTCCTTTATTTGAGCAAGTTTCTAAAAGAATAATATAGTTGATGCTTTTAGGCACTTTCTTGAAGGATACTGATATGAGATCTATTATATGCTAGAAAAATGTCTTCAACCCTTATCAAACCATTGTACTCCTTGGCCCCTTTAGAGTTGAATGAGGCCTTGTGACTTAGTAAGACTGAGTGTGAGCAGAAGAGATAAGTGCCATTTCTGGGCCACAACATTAAATTGCCAATGTAAGAACCTCCAGGACATTCTTTTCCTCTCACAAAGTAACCAGCAAAGCTAAAATGGTGGCTCTTCTGTCGGTACAGGTCCCCCAGGACTATGTTAAGCAGTGATCTTTGACACTCCATAAAGGATCAATAACCTGGGTGGGAAGTAAGCTTTTGTTGCTTTGGCTACTGAAATTTGGGGATTGGTATTTCAATACAAAACATGATAGCACAGCATAACATACCCTGAAAAATATAATCAGTTGTCTTTACTATTAACTTATGTCAAGGGCTTAGCTGAACTGTCAGCTGTCAGTTAAAACAACAAACCAAAATGAGAGTAACAGTCAGAGCTTTAGTCATTTACGGTGATGGTATAAAGAAGAGGTTAAATTAGAGGAGGAGCTGAGCCCCTTGCTTTGCTTTCCCCCTTTTGAGGGTCAGTTGAATCAGCCCAATCATGGGAATGGTATCACTGGTGAGAGAGCCTGGAGCAAAAAGCTCCTACAGTTTTATGAACCCAGGGGTCAGAGGCAAGAGAGAGGAAGAATGGTTAGGAGTGGAAAATCCTGAGTACTGGCTCAGCGTGGAGAACTGTCCTCAAATTTTCTCTCCTTTTCCCCTGTTAGAAGGCCTCAGCAGAGGTGCCTGAGGAAGGCCTTAGCCAAAGGTCCCAGATAAAGAGGCCTCTGAATAAGGCAATTGAGTTAGGATGGACGATATGCATAAGATGTTGGCTGGCGAGGGGGTCTGGGTCCTTGACTGAAACTCCCTTCAGAGAGTACAATGCACTGGCTGTGCCCCAAACCTTTGTATGTGGAGTAGGGCAACTTTCCTCTGTGAGGCTGTCAGATAAAGACTTTGTAATTGCCTACAGTTGGGTCTGAAAAATCACACACAGCATTTTTGGCCAGGAGCTGGACTTCTCAACATTTACTCACAAGACCAAGAATGTATCTGCTTTGACACCAGAGGTAGAAAATTGATAGTTACTTTTTTTAGTGGTTAGAGTTTTTTAAAATCAACATATTTTAATTATCTATGGCTATATAACAAACTATCCCAAAACTTAGTGTCTTAAATAACCATTTTAATTTGCTCTCTATTTGACAGTAAGTAATTTGGAAAGGGCTAAGCTGAGGAGTTTATCTGGGATCCTTTTGATATCAGCTGGAGTAGCTGTGACTGGAGGATGCCCTTCCAAGATGACATCTCCTTTCACATATCTGTTGCTTTAGTGTTCACTGGTCTCTATCTCTCTTTCTCTCTCCCTCTCTCTGCATATTCAACCCCATGGTTGTGATACAGTGTCTCATCTTCCAGGGCCTTTCCATGTGACTAGGGTTTCTGAGGTTTCTCACAACTCGGTGGTCCCAGTATAGTTGCATTTCTTTCATAGCATCTGGTTTCCAAGAGGCAGAAAGAGGAAGCTAACAGGTCAATTAAGGAATATGCCTAGAACTAGCACAACATCACTTCTGCCTTTTTTTTCCCCCTCAGTGCAGTCACAAAGCTCACCTAGTTTTAAGTGGGTAGAGTTTTAAACTCTACCTCTTGCTGGGGGAGTGGCAAATCATATTGTAGCAGCACATATGGAACGGGAAATGTTGTGGTTATCTGTGGAAAACAAATCTGCCATATATCCCATGTTGATAACTTTAGGAAGATTGGAATACTAACTAGCTGAGAGAACATCTGTAGCAAGGTATTTAAATGTCCTAAGAGTAAAAAAATATATACAAATTACTGTAATGCAACACATATATACAATATGTTGTGTAAAAAGGAATAGGATGAAATATTTATTTTTAGAGGATAATGTTTGTTTCCAAGGGAGGTTTTATGTTAGTTTTCTATTGCTACTGTAACAAACTCCCACAAACTTTGCAGCCTATAACAACTAGTCTTTATCTCACAGATCTGTAGGTCAGAAGTGTAGGTGGGTTTAGCTGGTTTCTCTGCTCCAGGTCTTATAAGGCCAAAACCAAGGTAACTACAGGTATGGGTTCTCTTCTAGGTGTTGGGGAAGGATTCATTTCCAGGCTCATTCAGGTTGTTGACCCAATTCAGTTTTTGATAGTTGTAGGACTGAAGCCTCTATTTCCTTGCTAGCCATTGGTTGTGCGCCAGATTTTGCTCCTAGAGGCTGGGCTCATTCCTCATGCTTTCAACAATTATTTGAGTTATTGTTATGCTTTGAATCCCTCTGGCTTATTTTTGTACCATATCTCTCTAATGCCAGCTGGAGACTTGCTTGGCTTTTAAGGGCTCATATGATTATACTGCACCTATTTAGATAATCCAGAATAATCTCCCTATTTTGAGGTCTGTAAACTTAATTACATTTGTAAAGTCCCTTTTACCATGTAATATATTCTGGTCCTATAGAAGTTGAAGATATGGCACAATGCAGGCTGTCTTGAGTTTATGCTAAGTAGTTTGAACTAAAATCTGTTTTGATTAGAGGTATACTGATGGTGTTCACGGCGAGAACAATATGATTTTTTGTTGTTGTTTCTAACAGATAAATTTACTGCAGACATGGAAGGATCTTTAGATAGAGAGAACTAGTCCAAGACTCAAATATTGAGAGGGAATGATAATGTTGTATGTTGCGGCTTACTCATGAGATTGAGAATAGTAAAAGAACAATTTCAAGGGGGTAGGAATGAGAGAATTAGGTGATCAATTTTGTCTTAGTCATAAAAGGGTTTTATCGACTTATAAAATCTTTGTAAGTTTATCTGAAAAGATGGGGTTGGTAGTTTTTCAAAATTGGGAGACCAGGAGAAATAATACTTTTGGTTGGGACTATAATGGTTTTGAGATGTGATTACGCTATCTTTAAAGAGATATCCTTGAGGTAACCAGATGTATTAATAGGTCAAGAGTTCAAGAGAGAGAGAAAATATGCAAATGTACTTGCAATTATCTCTTTCTTTTTAAATAATATAAATAATAATTATACTGATATTTAGAGGACCTGTGCCTTTTAAAAGTCTACAAGGAAACCTTGGAATGCATCTTCCGCACTAAGATAGTCCATTCAGGCCACTATAAGAAAATTTCGCAGATTGGGTAGCTTATAAACAGTAGAAATTTATTTCTAACAGTTCTGGAGGCAAGGAAGTCCAAGACCAGTGTGCCAACACAGTCAGGTGAGGGCCCTCTTCCTGGGTCATAGCCAGCACGTTTATGCTGTGCCCTCACGAGGTAAAAGGGGCAGGGGCAATCTGTGGGATCTTTTTTTAAAAGCACTAATCCTATTCATGAGGGCTTCATCTTCACAACATAATCACTTCCCAAGGGCCCCACCTAGAATACCGTCATCTTTGGGGGTTACAAGTTCAACATGAATTTTGAGAGGACACAAACATTCAGAACATAGCACAAGTTTTTCCCTAACATCCCTTTAGTGGCATATTATATACTTTTTCCCTTACTATCATAATTGTATTTTTTCTTATTGGCTAGTTTTATTAATACTTGAGCAAAAACTTGTCTTCAAGTTTTTATAGTTTATCTTGTTAGAATTGAAAGCCCCTTCTTAACTGGTGACTCAGATTTTGGCAATGAAATCAATGATGCCTCTAGATGTCTTATTTTGAAGCATAGTTGGACATTGTTGTCTATTTGAATTCATTCCAAAATGAAAATAGCAAAGTTAAAATGCTGAAATAGGATGAGGCTAGATCCTCAGCAGAGTTCAGGAGGTAAGTACAATATTAAGAAATGTTATAAAGTTCAATATCTATACTTAGGAACATACAAACATGCATGCATGCACACACACATACACACACACTATTTGAGTTTAAAATTGTGAAGAAGGGATGAAAAGAAAAGTCTCAGAATCACTGGAAAGCCAGACACATTCATGTGGTCAACAGAATTTTGCAGTAGGGAAATTCTTTCAACGCTTTTTTTTTTTTAAGATTGGCACCTGAGCTAACATCTCTTGCCGATCTTTTCTTTTCTTGTCTTCTCCCCAAAGCCCCCCAGTACATAGTTGTAGGTCCTTCTGGCTCTACCATGTGGGATGCCACGTCAGCATGGCCTGAGGAGTGGTGCCACGTCCACGCCTGGGATCCGGATGAGAGAAACCCTGGGCCATGGAAGTGGAGCACACAAACTTAACCACTCAGCCATGGGGCCTCTCCCCTCTTTTAGCCTTTACAGTATGCCCAAACTGTCCTCTGACATCAGAGTTACTCTCCCACAGATGCTCAAAAAGAAATGTTCTAAAGAAGGCTGTTGCCCTTTTATAACTAACAATAATGTTTCCATGTCCCATTATTCTGCTTGTCTGTTTTCACATTTGTGGAGCAACGATTTTATGACTTTATTAAACTTTTTCACAAGACCTTCTCTGTGGGAAAAGTATATTGAATAAAAAATGATCTACATCTAGACTTATTTGTATACGGAAATCAAGGTTTGAGTCATTATTGAACAGTTTTACCTCAGAAAAAGGAGAAATTAACATAAGAGTTATCATGGGAATTTTTTTCCACAGTAGGAGCATTTGATTTCCTTTTATTCTTATTTAGTTTTGCTGAATTCTGATTTCACTTGCATTTGTGTGTTTTCTTGCTGGTTTTTGTATGTTTTTGTTTTGGCGAATTTCTATTTTTATAATGTGAAGAATTTCAGAAAGTATGTCTTGAAATTTATAAGCAATAAATCACTTGATATACATTTCAAGTGTCTGACGTGTTAAATCAACATTTGCAAAATTGAGGCTTAATAGATAAGACCACTAGGAGCTCAGAAGAAACTCCAGTGTGGGCACCATCTACTGATAAATCATTATTGTTGACACTACTGTTTGCTCAATGCCTCCACATCTTAGGGAACCTAGGCTTGGCTTTGGTCTACACCCGGGTATTTTCATGAGAGATATTGTAACAAGCTTATTTTGATTAATAGCAATTATTTGGCATAGAATGATATCAATGTTGGACACACCACACAGCCTTCCTGTTTCTGGTATTCATGTAATGCTGCCTAATTTTGATTGCAGATTTGCAATTATTGAGCAAATGTTGACTGATTCTAAATCCACCTTGAAAATTTTCTTACATTTTATGATATGGTATTTGGGTCCCTTTTTGCTTATTTTCCTCCATTTTCTGAAAAAGAAAAAAGTTTAAAAATCAGGTGCCTTAATTTTGCTAGCCAGCTAATCCTGCTTCACTCTCTAAATCTTTAAATAAACTCTACTTATTTACTAAAGTATTGTCTTAATTTCCTGCAAAAAAGAAATAGAACAGAGGCAGAACTTGATTTGCATCATATTGATGTAATAAATGTCACCCTTGACGTGTGACAGTTTATTTGGTTTACAGATGGATACAAATAATAACATTGAACTGCAGAGTTAAAAATATTGGCAATATTGGCTATTATTTATACTGAACAAAAGTGTTATTTATAAGTTTGGAAAAAAATCAATATCTTGTTTGGAATTCAGTAGAATACATTAAATCTCTTTTTGTTTATTTGGCAGTAAATTGTAGGATAAAGAAAAAGAAATATGCAGTCAAACAGTAATCCACGTGCTATCCAAACTTATACATATGCGTAATACACAGACACACAAATCAGTCACATGTGTAAGATATTTAATGAGTTTCTGTTGCTTAAAAACTAGACTCTTATTTAATTTATAAAACGTTAGAGCTGGGGTAACCTTAAACGTTACATCATCCTAGCCCATCTCTTTATTGCCAAGGTCATACAGTGAAAGCGATTTAAACCAGAGCCAATTTGTCTTCCAAGTCCAGTTTCCTTTTTACTATAACACTTTGTCCCATCTATCTAGAAAACCCAGGAAGAATATAATAAAAGCACATTTCTAAAATCCCAAGATCATTTTAAGAGATAACGCCTTCTCCCGCGTTCATGTTCCAGAAGCTTGCTATTCGATTTTTGATCCCCAACATATTACAGGCTTTGCTAAGGGCTTTTTCTGGTGCTGAATCATCCAACACAAGAAAATTTCGCCATTTAGTGTTTGAAGATCCTAGAATGAGTTTGGAAACTAAGATGCATTGGATGAAAGTGGCAGTTGTTTGTTTCACAGTTTTATTATAGACAAATATACGTAAGTTTAATTTAGAGGGATAGAGTTTGAAGAAAGAGGTCTTTATTTTCTATTTCTCTTCCTAGAATGGAAATTACTAATACAAATTGTTGAATCACATAGCATAGAAAAGCAAATGATAAACAAGCTCAGGCTCCAATCATTCAAGAGTATTATACTTAAATCAGGTCTTGTGTAAGTCCATAAAACTTTTAAATTCCTCCATGATATATTATGAAGTTAAGAAACTTAACTTTGCCAGATGAGCTCTATTTTCAATAATTCTAAGATTTGTCATTCATTCATTCTTTGGTTTATTCAACACATAGTCTGAGTGCCTTCCATGTGCCTTTTATAGCCTGTTTTATCTACTGGATAAAACGACTGAACTCTTTCTCATTGAGGAATCTGTTTCTACGTCTTAGAGACTCAAACCTACATCTTCATAAACTGAGCAAGAGCTAGGTAAATCTGCAAATACAAAATATTTTTAGTCAATTTACTTAATTCTTTCCAGAGGGATATTCCATCTGGTATAGGCAGGGAGTTAAATGCATGTGATTTACAAGTCATTGTATAGTTGAGGGGACACAGAATAGAGCAATTAGAAGTGAAAACTCTGGGGTCAATCTGCCTGGGTTCAAATTCCAGCTCTTCCATTCACTAGCTGTGAGACCTTGGCCATGTTCCCTACTTCTTCATTCTTTGTTGCTAATATGAAGATTAAGATAATAATATTGAGTTAATTGATATAAAGGCAATTGGAGAAGAACCTAGCAGATGCTATTGCTAGTGTAAGATGCTTTAGGCAAATAGAATTATAATTACGGTTACAACTTAGGCAGGACAAGAGGTGATGCGGGGTATGAAGGAAGAGGCCAGGTGACTTCATTTGTAATGATAAAGTTATTTGACTGTTGGGGGTGATGGGAGCCTACAAAGCGCTTTAATTTGAAGCATTTCGTGGACAGAACCGGACGTTTGATCTATTATACTTATAGCTGTGTGGAAACTATTTTTTAGAGGGGAGTACATTTTAGGTGGAGAACCTAGTCAAGAGATGTTTGTAATAGTCTAAGGTAAACTTCATAGGAGTTTGAATAAAAATAACAAAATCATAATCAGAAAAAAACTGACAATTTTTGAGCCAGGGAACATACTAAAAACTTTATATGTATAGAGTCATTGAATTTACCCCATTGGGTGTGGGTTATTATTGTTTCCCATTATAAAAGAACAAAATGCAGCTTGGAGATTGTATTAGTCTTGGTTCTTCAGAGAAATAGTACCAATAGGAGATTAGCTATCTATCTATCTTGCTATCTATATATCTTGCCATTTAGCTCTCTGTCTATCAAGAGACTTTAAGGAATTGCCTCACATGATTATGAATGCTGACAAGTCCCAAGATCTTCACTCAGGAGGCTGGAGACCCAGGAGAGCTGATGGTATAGTTCCAGTGAGAAAGCCAGTAGGCTTAAGACTCAGAATGAGTCAATGTTTCAACTCAAGTCCAAAGGCAGGAAAAAAAAAACAATGTCCCAGCTCAAAGCCAGTCAGGCAGTTGGGCAGAAGAAATTCTCTTTTACTCAACATTTTTGTTCTATTCAGGCCTTCAACTGTTTGGATGAAGTGGGGAGTGCAATCTGCTATACTCAGTCTACCAATTCAAATGTTAATCTCATCCAGAAATACCCTCACAGACAGACTCAAAGTAAGGTTTGACAAAATATCTGGGCACCCTCTAACCCAGTCAAGTTGACCCATAAAATTCACCACCACAGAGACATGTAGGAGTTTATCTAACATACAATCTCTAAGTGGTAGAGCTCAATTTTAGACCCGTCTATTTGACTTGACAATTAGCTTTCTCTGTTCTTATAATTATTAATTTCTATAAAATAAGAGTAGTAGCTCTTATTGGATTGATTTCTTTCATTTGCTGATAAGAATTAAGATACAGTCAAAGATGGGTTATGGCTTCCACTCAATGGTAGTGGGATTAGTGGAGGAGGAATGGACTGAGTTAGCCCCAGATTGAGATAGATGATTGGTTCACTTTGGTATATGGTAATTCTTAGCTACCTGGTGGATGTCCAAGAAAGGATGTCAAGAATGCAGTTGAATATACATGTGTGAAGCCCCAGGAGAGGTGAGAGCAAGAAATAGAGATTATGAGTTTAAGGTGCACATAGAGTAAAAGCAAAAAAGAAAATAAGAAGAAATAGTCAAAGAGGCATCAGGATGATCAGGGCAAACAGAGTACAGCCCTCCAAGGATCTAGAGCCCAGCAGTGTGGAGGGACTGTAGAGTAATACCATCATACAAGGATGGGAAAACTCTCATTACATTTAGTACCTGGGAGGATTTTGACTTCTTTTGAGAGAATATTTTGAATTCACGTATGGCGGAAGAAACTAAACTGTTGAATTTTAAAACTTCAGTAGCGAGTGAGATCCAGGAAACTGAACTCAGAAAATATAGAATAGGTTTTGTGTAATTTGAATGAGAGGTGAAAGAGGAGAGAGTTTGAGAGTCAGTAGCATACATAGAGAAATTTGTTTTATATTGTTGTTGCTATTGAAATGGATACATACATAATAAATTGAGAGAAGATGAGTATCTAATAGAGATGGGAAACTTTTCATTGAGCAATCCCTATGAGGAGATAAGTAGTAAAATTATCAAAAGCATACACATCCTAGTCTAGGCTAGTAGACCAAAGGGAGAATATCCCAAAGTAGGTAAATTTCTATCCTCTGGGTCTATTATCTTCCATGCTTAACACAATTATCATTTCCTGGATAAAATTCAATTTCCATCTGGCTGTAAATCCTTCAGATTCTCGCTCTTCTTCTTATGGTGACATTGAATGTCTTGCCCAGAGCCTTGCTTACGCACTTGAATTTCATTTAACTTCTGAGAAAATGTGGCCCTAATCTTCTAGATCATTTTTTTTTTGAAAACTGCTTCTATTTAACCATAATTTCCCCCATCTTAATATCATGGATTATCTGAATTTTTCCTGCTTTATCTCTCCATGATAAAGAAAAGAAATAATTGGACATTATTCAACGCTCTAAACAAAATAAAAATGTGGAAGTGATCTTAGGTAGTCTACAGATGATAGGGACAGGTATTGAAGAGATTTTCATTCAACATATTTTTGAAGTAGTTTTTAGTAAACAAAATGACTATTGTCCCTGTCTTTCTCTCAATTAAAACACAATTCCAGAAGACAAACTGTATGAGGAGCCTGGAATGTCCCAGGGATCAGTTTTAGGACCTCTTCCTCTCTCTATCAACATTCACTTTAGTTAAGGTACTGCTACCTGTCTTAACAGATAAATCTTGATTCCTCAGAGATTTCACAAAAAAGATCTTGTTGGAGTTTTGGAAGGTAAAAGTAAAGCAGAAGCCATTTTGTAGTTCACGCATATTTTTGCTTATCTGCTGGCTTATTTCACCGGCTTGAGGTGCAGTGGCTGGGCCTGGAATGCCTTCACTTTCCTCTAGGTCCCCTCAGCATCTCATACTCCTGGGTCCATGAGTGTGTTTATCAGCAGGACAAAGGACCCAATTTCTACAAAAGCCCTTCTCCATGGAAGTCAGGGGCAAGAGGGACTGATACGAGTTTCAGTCCATCTCCGTGGGACTACAGCTCATGCTTATGGTTTCCAGCTTGATCTTTCATGCTCTTTGCATCCACTACTTTATATCCAGCTTTCTCTCTTCACTTGTGGGCCCTGTTTACTTCTACTTCCAGCATCAGACTTGATTAGAAGAGCTCCCTATTGAGACTATTTAATTAGCTCCCAAATTGCTGAAAGTCAAATTCCTTTAACCAAAAATAAATGAATGAATGAATGAATAAATGTGCATGTGTATTGATATAGTACAATATATATTATGCTGATAGTTCCACTTCTCTGATTAAACGCTGATTGATGAATCCAGTTTTTATCTCTAGTATGAACTCACCTCTGTAATCTAAACTGATATACAACTTGCCTACTTCAATAAACACTTCAAATTTATCATATTCAAAACAAAACTTCTAAATTTTACTCCAAAACTACTCTTTTACACGTGTGCTCATATCAATAAATGGACATAACAATCTCTTTTTTGGGGACATCTTTGATTTTTCTCTTTTTCTTACACTCACCATCCACCTATGACTTCTCTAGGAAATAAAATTTTAAGCTCATCTGCTTATTTCATTTTACATACTAATGAAATAACACATAAATTAATGTGATTCCCATTATTTATTGACTACTGAATGAGCTTTCAAGTTCATAATTATGTTTTTAAAACTCTAAGATGTAATATTTCTCTTCAGCAACTTATCTAATTATGGAAGAAAAAATACAAACAATGACAACAGCAAAAACTATGGATCTTTGCAAGGCTGAGTATGAGCTAAGTTTAATTAAAAATGGAGAAGCAAGAAGAAGAGAAGAAGGAGGGGAAAAGAAGAAAAGGGAAAAGGAAAGCGAAGGGAAGGCTTCTGACATATAGCTGACTAGAAACAGGCTGGCGCTTTAGAGGAGCATATTGCGGATTTTGGGCTAAACCTTGAAGAACAAATATGGTTTGGATGAAAAAAAAGACTAGGAGAGGGTATGACAATCTGGAGCCCTCAGGATAAAGTGCAGTAATAACAAAGACTGTCAAATGTTATGGACAGTATGCAAGGTTAAGTGACTAAGTCAATGTAACATAGTTAATAGAGTCAAGATGCTGATAAGTACTTCAGTTAAAGATGACCTTTACTTACCACCTTATATACTATTACATTAATATTATTTTAGAAGCAATTATATACTAAAGGTCATGTCATTCTTTGTTTATTGTAAATGAACTTCTATTAATCAGTATATTTCATTTATTATTTTTTAACAGCACTTCTTCTTAGTATATTATGAGTTACATTAATATTCTTCAAATAATGCTTACTTTGGTCATTCCAGATAGAGTCAACATGATTATTTGGCTGTTTTCATGTATTTTAGATGCTGCGGAATTGTATATTTAAAAAAATAGAAAATATTTTGAACTTTACAAAAGAATGTGCTAGGCCTTTGCAATCATATAAAAAATGGGCTAAACTGATAAATTGGCTGATTAAAAAGTATTTATGTGTGAAGTTGATTTCCAGTACGTTCACTAAAGAATTATTTTTAAAAATCATAATAAAAATTCAGAAACTTGTGCCCCTTTAAATTAGAAAGCTGAATACAAATAAGTTTTTCAAACACCTTCTTTCACAATTTCATTAATCCAAAGTTCACTTCACAAATTTGCAAGAATATGACTAGAGCTTTCCTTTTTTCTTTCCCCCAAAGAAGACCAGCCCTGAGCTTACATCCACCACCAATCCTCCTCTTTTTGCTGAGGAAGACTGGCCCTGAGCTAACATTTGTGCCCATCTTCTTCTATTTTATATGTGTGACACCCGTTAGACCTGTTAGAGCATGGCTCGATGAGCTGCGCATAGGTCCAAGCCTGGGATCCTAACTCGCGAACCCCAGGCCACCAAAGGCCTAGTGTGTGAACTTAATGTCTGTGCCACAGGGTGGGCCCCAACACAATTTTTATTCAAAAAGATGAAAGCAGAGATTTAGGATTCTTCCATGGGAGAAGAGAGATCCTGTATAGAAGACTTCTGGGACATGGCCTGTGCTTCCTATAAACAAATGAGGAATTTGTACTTTTGAGTTTTTATTTTAGATTTCGTTGAATGCTTAGTTTTATGATCAGGCCAGCAAAGATTTCATTTCTGTGTGAGGCTTGGAAGCTGGTTTACTGCACCCTGGTAGGTGGTGTCCTAAGTTGGGCTAGCAAAACTAGTGACTTAATGACTGGATAGATAGCTTTCTTGGCCTGGAAAAAGCTGGGCTTTCATAAAAAATGTGTTGTTAAGTATTCCTCAGAAATTATATTTTGTTTGTGTACAACCATGAGAAATATACTATCCATTCAAAATTTGATTTGTGAATTTCTGGTATAGTGACCAGTAATTTTAAAAGAATTTTTTTCAACAAATAGATCTTTATAACAGAAATGAGGATGAGACAATAAAGATGTGTAATTTAACAATAATTTACAATCAAATAAAATACAATCAGTAAAGGAATTAGAAAAAGTCTTTTAATCATCTAAATAAAATATCAGACTACAGCTTTTCTTGATAGTAATGGGGCATGGTGAGAAGGAGGAAGACAACAGTTGAGTTGCGAAAGAGGAGAGAAGGTCTCCACTCTTGAGTACTTGATATGTGCCAGACACTTTTCGAATCATTTCTCATTATTACATTGATCTTTACGTATATTTATAAATATGAAGTGGCACCTCTAAGTCACTGTGGCAAGAAAGCTAGATAATAATAGAGCTTAAACATAAATCTCAATTTGTTTGATGCAAATATAATATTCTGATGGATACTCAGTGAAGGCACTAAAGGGTGCTTAAAAGAAAATGGAAACAGAATATATATTCTCAGTAAATTGGGAGAGCAGAATCAAAACCATAAAGGAAGAAGAACAAAAGAGCATCTCCTTTCATTCTGTCGCATACAAAATACTTCTAACACGTGGACTGGACTAAAATCTCACTAAAATATCAACTGCATATGTATATATATTCATTTTATATATACACTACATGTATATATAATGTGTATCTGAGTCTATGCGAGGATGTGTGTGTGTGTGTGTGTGTGTGTGAGAATTTACGAAGGATGGCTACGTTCATATTTCAATACTTTCTAATCATTTGAAATGAATTTAACATTATGATATTTGCAAAGCGTCAGCTGAAATCTTTAAATTAGTGTGTTTAGCATGTTTTCTGTTTCACTAGGCAGCTGTTTCTAAATGAAGAATTAACATTCTGTTGGTATATAGCTAAATACATTATTTTTAATCATTTCAACTAGGTACCACATGTACAATTATGAATGTTATAAGCCTGACTCAATCATTTCAGATAGAAAATGCGTTGCCCATTCCTATATTTATCTTGTACTATGGATTTCTCTCTTTTTTCGTGCAATATCTCCTGTGCTTTGACTGACATTTTGGGCTCACACAATTTAAAATTGCACTTTAGCAACAGTGAAAGTTTTTGGAAAGTTAAGAATTGAGTAACAGTCACTTGAGGTAGCATTTTCCCCAAAAGAAAAATATTTATAAAACTTTTACTAGTACTACTTAAATGCTTTAAATATACATTTTTTAATTTTTATATAACTTTTAAGAGGGGAAAAAAGAAAATTGCACTTTGATACCTTTAGCTACAGTCAGATTTGGGGCCTCATATATTCACTACAGAATTACTGTAAGAAGACAACTGACAAAATTTTGGCTTAGACCTGAAGCTATCTGTCAACGGCAACATAGCTGAAAGAAGCTGGGCCATGACAATATTAGCAAATTTATTGTGTTACTATGTTCTAGCTGGCTACCCACACATTCTACATATGTAACACATTTTCCCTTTATTTTGGAAATGCAGAAATGGAGGCAAAGTTCAGTCTGGAACTTCTTCAAATCAAAGTCACAAACCTAATAAATGCTGGAGACTAGAATGAAACATGTCTCCAACGTACATATGCTGCAGTGCTTAACTTTCAATGGGAATGTGGTAACCAGACATGGATACACCATTAGTCAGATTGAAGATGGTATTATCTTCTTCCTATTTCTTTGTACTCCCTACTGTCATTTTTCCCAGCTCCTGCTTCTTGTTTTCATTCTGTCTTCCCAATTTACTCAAGGTAGAGCAGCAATTAAAAATGTAGTACAGAGACAGCATCTTCAGAGTTCTGTCTTGATAGTAACTAGAATTGTGAAAGCTGCCATTCCAATGAATATTTTAGTAGAAGTCAGGATGAAAAGAAATAAAAAACTTAAGTTCCATAAAGGTATCGAATTCTCCCAATGACCTTAAACTGTAGCAGGAAATAATAGGACATTTCCGTTCTCTATATTGTCAATATCTAAATAAGAAGGAGTATTTAAGTAAAAACAAGGCCAGTCCTTGTCAGATCCTCACTATGGCAAACTGCCAGTACTTTTAGGATCTTGAAGTTCAGACGTTTAACAACCTGCTCTCCATTAGGTAATTTACTTCTTGTGAAAGGAAGATTGGCAGAAAAGAGAAAGTGAAGCACTTTGTTTATCCAAAGAGAAATAGATTTTGGCCGCTAAGCGCACAATCCTCTATCATGTTATCCTGACAAGACAGTTTTCTTTATACATAGAAAGACTCATTTACAGGACAAAGGGTAATTGAGATATTGGCCTTAACCATTCCTTGATCTTAGAAAACTGTCCACTTAGATAATGCCCACAGTAGCTGTTGCTACATTATTGTCCTTTCAAAAAAATGTTCCCTTGGGAATGTAAAAGATTGAGTGTCTACACAAGATAAATTTCATAAATAAGTACTTAAGATAAATTCTGAACTAGTGATGACAGGCTATTAGCACATTTAGTAGGTGTTAGAGATAAAGTAAAAGCAACATGGAGTTGCTAGTTGTGAAGTTACTTAAATCATTGTCAACTGGTCCCTTACAGACCCTTTCACCTGTGTTTTCTATCATAAAGTAACAAAGAAAGTGCAATTCTAGTCTCATGTGGAAGTCCTTAAGAATAATTTGAAGATTGAAGGCCACTCTAAAGCATATAAAGTTTCATATTCAACTCTGCGTTGAAGGAGCAACACTACAGTATTTAAAACGGATTTCTCCAGTGTTAAGTACTCATGAGGTTAAAAGGGAAGAAAACATACGTGTTTATTCTTTAAGTATTACACACCATGTCTGTTTCTAAAAATCATAGATTTAAGACTGACATAATAGTTTGAAATCTTTCTTTAAAAAACCAGAAGAGAAAGCTATTTACACCAAAGGCAGCATTCTGAAACCTAAATTATTTGTGCAACATTTAAAGGAGATCAAATAAATTGTATGTGTGTGTTTGGATGGGGCTGAGGAAAATGGTAAATGTAAATGTGGTTGTTAGTAGAAATAAAATGGCAAACGAAAACTATTAATTGAGCTTTCACACCATTAGCTAAGAACTTGAATGAAATTTTACATCGTTTTTTCTTATTTAGTCCTCACACAAGACCCATGGGGGACTGTTTATTATCCAACTTTTATTAATGAGAAAACTGAGCCTGAAAAATTAAATATATTTTCACACATCACAGATGATTGAAATTCAAAACAAGGGTCTCTCACTGTGAAGCCTATATTCTTTCTCTGGGTCACATACTGTTGTCTGTGTCATGTATCTTTCACGCCACTACTTCAGTCATATCCCTACCTCATTGTTTGGCTAGTCCAAATCTTTGAACTAATATAACATTGAGAAAACCAATGAAATTGTATTTTGATCTTACCATGTATTTTACTGTAAAATGGAAGTAATTATCCATAACCTGTCAACATCATATGTATTTTTAAACAGCAATTGTGACAATAGTGTGAGAAAGTGTAAGCATTTTACAAATTCCAAGATGACAGAAAGTACAAGATGGATTCATTCTTAAATTGTTTGTATTCATTTGTTGTCATATTTGAAACTGTTTTCATTCTTTAACAGAATTACACACATGCTGTGACTTGTCAGAATTGTGCTCCCGATTATGATTCATTCAAATCTTCTTTGGATAAGACATTGCTCACAATATAATAATCATAGAAAAAAGACAATAAAGTAGAAAATGGTTGTCTAGTATTACCAACACATACTAAACACTTTAAATCTCCTATTTAGAATATATGTCTTGAACTTACACGCCAACATAGCAGAATCTGAATATAGATTATCTAGATGATGACTTTTTTTTGCTATTTCCCAGTATATGAATATTTCTAGGCATGATAATCGTCTTTGCTGTCAGACTCCTATTCTATTGGCTAGCAAGAAGAGTACTTTAAATCTTACTTCCTGAAAGGGTGAAACTCAAATACTCTTTTCTCTGAGAGTGTTTCTCACTTTACAAGGGAAAGTATATATATCCCATATTTCAGGTAGAGTAACAATGTTTCAGGCATCCAGCTTGATACATTTTCACTTATACTTCATTGGCTCAACATTTATTTTAAATATTTATGAATCATATTTTCTTACTTCCCAATTTTTGACCAATGTTCTGAATAGTTGTAGTAACCATATAACAACAACAGCAACAACAATAATAATAATGTATGCTGGTGTTTTGGGTGGCTTTATACCCATTAATTTTGAGGGGCAAGGAGGAGCTGAATGACACCAGGTGATTAAGATTGTTTTATTGTGACTGTATTTTCTATCTGCTTAAATTTAGAGTTGATTTCTATGTTTAGAGATGAGAGAAAAATCAATCAAGAGATACTGGTGAGATTCTGATCAGGAGCTAACGGCTTATAGCTGATGGAGCTAGATGGCAGGAGCAGCTTGGTGTAAGCCTCTACATGCAAGGCCATAAGTTATAAAATTTTTCAGAACATTATAGATAAGGTCATTCTACCTACTTCCCCATAGAAGTTATCAATGTTTGGGTATCAAGAATACAGAGAAATTTTAGCAGCACCAGTAAAAAGTAGACTGTGCATGAAAACTAGCATGCCAATAATGGACAGAGGCAATAAGAAGGCTTCTCAAATAACTTTGTGAGCAGTAGATACAAATAAGTGGAGTAAAAATTAGAAAGGAGAAAGAAAACAGAAAGTAACGTGAATAGAAGTGACAGGCTCATTTTTTGAGCATACGTGAGACACTTCATTGTGAGCTACCATAAGAACTGGCAGAAGACATTAAAGGATGTCTAATTCCCAACAATAAAGTTCCCGAGGCCATCATAATTTGGGCAGGAAAAGGAAGTAGGGCCTTGTTTTGTGGTCACAAGATCTCAACATTTTAGTTAAAATAGCAATAGTAGTTACAATAATCATAAAAGAATTATGAAGGCACTATTCTTAGGATTTAACATATACTTTCCGTTTTCATCTTAACGTTAACCATGTGCAATAGATATTACTATTCCTGTTTTGCAGATGTAGAATTTGAAATTCAGAGATGTTAAATAAGTTGTCCAAGGTTACATAGCAAATAAATAGTAGTCAGGATTAAAGTCAGTTGATCTTACTCTAAACACTGTGTTTTGAATCGGCATTGCTTTAAAGTTTGGTCTCACTTGGTGCACTTTAACACACAAAAAGTACTTGTTTTGTACATTAGTAAATACTTTACAGACCAAAACAACTGACAAAAGTGACAAAATGGAGCCTGAAATGGAAGAAATAAAGCAGAAGATAAAAAGTATGTTTGTGTATATATCCTCTCGCGTTGGAAACTGTTTGATCATCTAAAATCTAAAAAAATAAATAAAGATTTTCCCTTGAAGCTCTACCTAGTTTATATTTCATTGGCCAGAACTGTATCATATGTCCACTTATATATGCAAGGAAGGATGGGAAATGTATTTTTTTTCCATGTGGCTTCATTGGCAGCTAGTATTTTCTGTCATGTAGCGCAAATAAAAAGTGGGCAGGGGAGATTAGACAGATAGGTTGGTTGATAGATTGACAGATAAAGGTAGATTCAGGAGGTATGAAGTATGAATGCTTAATAAAATATATATGTAAAAAATAAATCTCAATAGAAATGAAGCGAAAAAATTAAAATGTCATATTATTTTATCCTTATTAAATTGCACAATTTTGGGGGCCGTCCTCATGGCTGAGTGGTTGGAGTTCTGCATGCTCTGATTTGGTGGCCCCGGTTTGTGGATTCCGATGGAGGCACAGACCTACTCCCCTCGTCAGCCATGCTGTGGAGGCATCCCACATACAAAAAAAAGTAGAGGAGGACTGGCACAGATGTTAACTCAAGGCTAGTCCTTCTCAGGCAATAAAAAAAAGGGGAAGATTGGCAACGGATGTTAGCTCAGTGTGAAACTTCCTCACAGGCACAAAAGCATTGCGCAGTTTTTATTTTTGCTGTTGTTGCTATTATTGGTTTTGCTTCTTAGTTAAATTGTTGCTTGCTTGTTTAGAATATCCATTATTGGCTAAAGTTTAAGGAATACTATTTCATATATTGTTGATGAGAAGATGATGTGGGATAAACTTGGTCGATAAGAGAATTTGTCAACGTGTTTCAAAAACACAAACTAGTCTCCATGTGATACAATCTCCATGGGAACAGAAAGCCTTGCAGTATCTGCCAGTGAGCTGAGCTGAGTGCCAGCCTCAATACAGTTATGCACTAAATGTTCTTTGAATGAATGAGTTTAACATCCCTAATTCTAGTAATTCCAATACTAGAAAAGCATCCTAAAGAGTAAAATAGATTCGCATGTAAAAATGTGCTGAATTTGTTCTTTCCAAAACTAAAAACGAAACTATATATATCCCAGAATATCAGACTGTTTGATTAAAGTATGTTTTCTTCGTATAATGAGATAGTAGAAATTTATTAAAAATAGTGCTACTTAGGAATATAGGGAAATAGTCATTCTAAATGAAACAGCAGTTACCAAATATTATACATAAAATGAGATTAAAGTGGTAAAAACACACTATTTTATATTGCTGATATAAAGTGAATGCCTATTGGGTGTCAAATAGTATTCTGAGGTTAATTTCATCCTCACAACTGATTAACTAATTTCATCGTTGGCTTATCTTCAGGTTTATGAGGTCACTATTACTAATAAAGTGTTAATTAATTATTTTAAATCTCAAATCAGCCCTATGAAGTCAGTACTATTTGATTCCCTTCAAAACTGACTCACAGAAAGGTTAATTACCTTGTTCTAGAATGAACACTGGAGATGGGCAGAGACAGGGTTTGAACCCAGGGAATGAATCTCCCTAATCATTCATCTTAAACCTTCTACTCTATGCCTAGAAGGAAGGTATGCCTGTAACTAAATGCACTATTATTTATTTGAGTTTCACCTTGTGCACTGAAATATGGTAATATTTATTTTTTATAATGAACACACTTTACTTTTGTAATAGGAAAGCCAAACAAATATTTTTAGAGGCTTGTTGAGAAAAGTTTGCTTAAATAAATAGGAAGTGAAAAAGAAGAAAGGAATCAGGCACTATGGAGGGGTTTAGGTAGAAGGTGAATAGTTTGCTATGCTGATTATAGCTGTCAAGGAATCATCGCGGTTAATAAGATTATTAGTAGCTGAGGTTGACAGTGGTGTGGGATCAGGGGGCCTTATGTCAAGGAGCTGTGGGAAACATGAGTGAGAAGGACCACCACTACTTGTGTGAGCTCTTAATCTATGGTTAATGTCTCGAGCTGTGGTTTCCCTGACATTTGTGTTCTGTTCTCTCCACGTCTAATAAGTAACATGGATTTCAGGTCACAGGATCAAAACTTAATATACCATGCTTGATTTTAATGTAATTTTTAAAATAAAATGTATAACTCATTCAGGCGTAGAATATGAAAAATGCCCTACTGATTAAAAGATAATGGAGAAAAAGTTGGGAAATAAGCAAACAGTAAGTACAGCCACATTTGTTCGTCCAGAATAAGTGCAAATTAATCAACATAGAAGATAATTTGTGAAAATGCTTGGCAATAAACACAAGTAGTGCTGAGATATGCAAGTGCTGAATAACCCATTTGAATGATCACTTTTTATCCTGGAATAACTGTATTGACATTTGCACTGTTGGTGCAAAAAGAGTGGTGATAAAACTTCCGGTGTCTTAGCAAAAATCAAGGTAGAGACACCACACTCTACCAATAGTCACTTGTCTTCACCACTACACACCTTATATATTAAAAAGATGTCAGTTTCATGTAAGTATTGAAATTCTAATCGCTGAAATTGCTTTCTAGTTTTCCTATTTGTTAGTTTGCTTAGCTGCATTCATGCTTGAAGCTTTTTAATTATTTATTAATTATTTTTCCCACCTTATTAGCTTTCATTTTGTTATTCTAAGTTAATGTATAGCAATTTGATATAAAATAGGTCGGTTCAATCAGTTATCTGTAAATGCATCAAGCTTGGCTACATATATTTACCTTAGTCAAGTAGCCACTACTTCGGTTTTCATACTTGTCACTTATTTGCCAGATGATTGTATAACTAAAACCAAACAAAAACCTGCATGTAAAATCTTCTTTATCATATAGAGATGGTAAATAATTCAAAGTATTCTGAGTTTTCAAGACTAGCTTTAGATTCAACAAGCTATCAGTGGCCACAAATGTGTGCTATTTATGAAGTGCCAGAACATAACTTTCATGTTAGTTGTTTTCCACATTATGAGCAGATAACAATAAACCATGGAGCATGACATTATCTGAGGATATTTTAGTTGATAGTTTGACATGAGCAGCCAACACATTGGTGTGTGTGAGCTCTCTCCTTTCTCAAGCAGTTTTTAAGAGAGAAATTGTGAAACTGTCAAGACCTATCTTGGATGGTTTGAATAGACTTGAACACGAGATACCTTTCTAAAATTTTATGCTCAGGTAAATTAAGTGTCAACCATTAATTTGAACAGAGAATTAAAATAATCAGGATCATTGTATGATCAAGATTAACAAGGAGCAGTTGCCGAAAACTTAGAGGAACAAAAACACAGGTTGGGTTGTGATTGGTCAAAAGACTTCAGTGACTCTAAAATTTTGAAACTGGAGAGCATCTCTGATATCGCCCTTGTGAAATGGATGGATAACAGTGGGGTAATAATCTAGTTCCTGTTAAAAACCACCGGACTCTATTAATCATAGCGCTTTTGGGCTTTCCTAGCTATAAGAGTCTATTGACTGAGTATGAGATATTTAACAAATATTCGTTATTTAGCTATGAGCCAGGTAAAATTTCATAATTAAAACTGAAGTGTGAAAAATTATAAATTTCCTTTTCTATAAAACAAAATATTTCATGCTCTAATCTGCTGAACTCAATAACATAATTTAACCACTTGAGATAATGTCAATGAGTTGAATGATTTTTCAATAATTTGCTGTTTTATCCTAATAAATGCAAAGTTCTATCTTCCACATATTATCCACCTTATGAATTCTAAGTTCCAGGTGACATAGTGTCTTATGTAGCATCATATTTTGGTGGGAAATAGGCAGTAGGAACTTACTTGGCCTCTTCATCTGCAAGCATTTGCAGAAGTACAGATCCTCTCAGTCTGTTTTTCATCACCTACTTCTACCTTTGTTGCATCTGATGAATCTTCAGATTCATTAACCTTCTAGTCACTCAGCTAATTTAGATTATTCCCAGCACCAAATGTTTTTCAGGTCTGCTTGCTCTTTATCAGACAATTCTTCACAAATATTCGGATGGAGATAGGAAACAATGCAAACCGAAATTCTTTCCAAAATTCTTTCTCGGGTCAGTCCTAGGAGTCCTAGTGGGGAAGGATTATGCTAAGATCTATCCTTACCACTGTTTCTACGTTAAAGCTGCTTTACCATTCTCAGATGGTAGATTTCTTTTTGGGTTTCATTAAGCTTCACCCCGTCAGACAAGTACACACCAAGAGTAATCTGTAACAAGACTGCGGGGGCAAAGAGGTGCGGTTCTTCTCTGTTCTTGTTCCTTTCTCTTCTATATAGCAAACGTATTCAGCTTGGGGTCCTTCAAATCTTACTTTGGTTCTTTAAAATGGCAGACTCTTGAAATTGAAAAGTCTTTCATTTTGAGGTTATTGTCACTGCCTTAAGTGTAAAATCTAATTTGGAACACAAAGCTAATCAGTCTGTTCTCTCTGAATTCATTTTAGTCCTCTCTTTACTGCATGTTCTTTTTTTCTTCTTTTCTTTTTTTGGTGAGAAGATAGGCGCTGAGCTAACATCTGTGCCAATCTTCCTCTATTTTGAATGTTGGATGCCGCCACATCATGGCTTGATGAGCAGTGTGTAAGTCCCCACCCAGGATCCAAAACTGTGATCCCCAGGCCACCAAAGCAGAGCACATGAACTCAACCACCACACTACTGGGCCAGCCCCTACCACGTGTTCTTGAAAGCAATAAATGTTACTGGCCCAATTGCAGGAAGGTGGAAGATGGCAGATGGAGGGAAAGAAGTAAATGAGTGAGTAAAAGCTTGGTTTATAGGTCTAAATTTTATTAGAACATACTTCTATTTGCACAAATTTTCTTTTTTTTCCAACTTAAGCATAACACATAGGCAGAGAGCTTTGCATATTTTAAGTGTACGTATAACCATCCTAATGAGGAAATGGAACACACAGTAGGTCAAAAGCTGCCTGCACGCCCAAAGTTAACTGTCATTATGATTTACTACACATTAATCCATAGAGTGGTTTCACTTATGTTTGAAATTTATATAAATTAGTTGTACTATATGTAGTCTTTCAGGTTTTGCTTCCTTTGCTCAACATGGTTTGTGAGATTCATGTGTGTTGTTGACTGTAGCTTTAGTCATACCATTTTAATTTCTGTATGTTATTTCATTGAGAAAATATATTCCAACTGATTGATACTTTTGGATTGATATTTCAATTTTTCAGTTTGTAACTTTTACAAATAATGTTGCTATCGATATTGTTTTATGTATCTTTTGATACATATGTGCATAAAATTTGGTTTGGAAATTGTTTTCAACAACACTAGACCATTCCAAAGAATTTTCCAAAGGGCTTATACAATTGATTCTTCCTCAAGAAATATGTGAACACTGTATCCTTGTCAACATTCAATATTGTCAGATATTTGGTTTAGTTTTGTTCTAAAAGGCATTTTTAGATGGAAACTTCTTCAAACTGGTATAAGGTAACTATGGAAAACCTACAGCTAACATTACATTTGATGGTAATGGACTGGATGTTTTACACCTAAAACCAAGGAATAGACAAAGATGTTGATCTACTTACTGAAAGTTTTACCCAGTACTATAAAGACAAAGAAATGAAATAAAGACATTATGATCTACTGGGGAGAAGAAGAAGTATTTTTCTTGCAGACAAGACAGTTTTCTGTGTAGAAAATGCTAAAGAATTTATAAAAAGAGCCAGCAACGCATAAGCGAATTTAGGAAATTTTCAGGAAACAAGGTCAATATACAAAAATGCCTAGGTAATCATCTTCATTCTTTAAGATGATTTTTACAGAGGATATAATTCTAAATCGACACATTGGTCCGCTTGCAAACAATGGGGAGGATCCAAATAGTCAACCAAAGCAGGAAGATATGTTTTATCGTTGACAATATTGAGAAATGCCAGTGCAGGATGGTAATAAAGAGCAGAGCGGCTTCTGTTCAGTTTTATCGTGTATTTAAATTCGTTACAGGCCGTGAACCTAATTATTACCTGTACTTGGGACAAAATATGCCCTCCACTTGCACTTGGTATTCCATTATTCTATTACGATACAGACATCATTCAATTACCTCTTACTTCCAAAACTGTTGCTTAAAAGTCAACTCTTATTCTTAATTATGAAGTGTTTGTTGCTTCTTTGAAGGTAAAATACCCCTTTCCCTCATCTTGCTGCCTGCTTTATAGATCTCCCTTTGCGTTTGATTTTAATGTATTAATTTCAATTTATATTTTTATTTTTCTCAGATTTCGGGAGGGTTTTAATCTATGTAACTGATGTATTTCATGATTTTTGGGGGAGAAATTCTAAGTAGTTTTCTCTTCAAGTAAAGTCACAGTCCCATTTACTCTCTCTCTTTCTGTTTAAAACGTAAATTGGATGTTCTCTCATCCTTCTATTTCCTTTCTTCTAACCTACCTTCAATTCATCATTTTCTCTTTACTTATCTAATATGGTGTCAAATCTGGAAATTTTTTTATATAGCCCCTTTGTGTTTTATTGTCTGCAGTATCTTGTTCTCTTGCTTGTATACACAAACATACACACATACACAAACATAGGTCACACATAAATAAATCAAAAATTTTTATAGGAAAAATGTTTTTCTTCAATACTTCAAGAGCATACCTATGGAGAAACAAACAAGCACAGTTAATTTTAATTACAGGAAAAGAAAACTATAATCAAGATTCAGAGTTTGGGGCTGGCCCCGTGGCCGAGTGGTTAAGTTCGCGCACTCCGCTGCAGGCGGCCCAGTGTTTCGTTGGTTCGAATCCTGGGCGCGGACATGACACTGCTCATCAGACCACGCTGAGGCGGCATCCCACATATTACAACTAGAAGGACCCACAACGAAGAATATACAACTATGTACCGGGGGGGCTTTGGGGAGAAAAAGGAAAAAATAAAATCTTAAAAAAAAAAAAAAAAAGATTCAGGGTTTAATATATAACTTTTCAACAACTTTTTAAAAATGTCCAGTGTTTAATTTTGGTAAAGAAAATATTAGGCAAAGGTGATGGTGGATGAAGCCGACAAGATGAACTGTTTCATGGTGAACTTGGAAAAGGACTTGTAATTAAAAAGAGTCAGAATTTCTTGAAGGGTCCTGTTTTTTCTTAAAGTTTCTTCCATATTTTGCTTCTATCTCTTCATAGAACACTGAAGTGAAATCCTTTCTCTGTGCTATAAAGAGAACGAGCCTGAAAGTGAGACCACTTTGCTTTCTGGTTGTTTTTAAGCTGCCAGGTACCAATGTGACCAATTAGGACAATGAGCTAAACTGAAAGTAACAACCAAGCCATTACTCAAACACCGCAATAATGCAAGGAAGAGACAAAGAACAAGAAAAGTGACGTCTCTTTAATGTTCCCCATGGAACAACATTGGGTCAGAGTCAGTGAGATGTCATGTAATGCAGGTGAAGAAAACATCTCATTGAGGAGAACTGGACCAAAGGCTCCTGTCATCTCATGGACCTGTGGGGCCAGTGGACAGAAAAGGGAGAGGACTAGGAGCAGAGAACTCAACCAAAGTGGAGAAAAAGCCCCTTAATCTAGCATCCCCCTATTCTACGATAAGGAGATCTTAGCAGAGGTGTCTAAAAAACATCTCAACTGAGGCCCCAGATAAGGAGGGCTCCAAAAGGAAGTGCCTGCGCTAGGGATGAAGATATGAACATGTGTATGAACATGAGCAGACAGAGGTAGGGTGGTAGGGATAGGAGAAGAAGCTATATCCTTCACTGCAACTCCCTCCTGAGACTGCAATGCACTGGCTGGGCGCCAAGTCTAATGTGGGGAGGGCAGCTTTCCTCAGGAAGCCTATCAGGTAAAACCTTTGTCATTGCCTGTGGCAGGGCTGAGAGATCACAGATAGGATTTGGTCCTAGAGCAAAATCCCCGTGTTTTGCCGAGGTTGCATGATCATCCACACCTTCAGTGATTTGGGAGAAGGGCACTCAGGACTCAGAGGTAGTTGTAGTCATAGCTGTGGTTTATTACAGTGAAAGGATACACAGGAGAGTCATCCAGGGCAAAGGCATATCATATGAAGTCCACAAAAATTTCCAGAGACTTCTAAAGATCTCTCTCCTAGGAATGAGCGAGGGGAGTCACACAGACACTCTTTTTTCTTCAGCAGTGAAATGTAGTAACATGTGCACAACATTTCTGCTCAAGAAAGCTCACTTGAAATTCGAAGTCCAGGGTTTATATGAGGCTGGTCACATAGGCATTCTTTGCCTGCACAAGCATCCATGGTTATCCAAATTCCAGGCTCCAGAAAGAAAGCACCTTGTTATGTGTTGAATTATGTCCTCCAGAAAAGATGTGTTGAATTGCTAACCACAGGTGCCTCAGAATGTGACCTTATTTGAGAATGGGGTCGTTGTAGATATAATTAACTTAGCTAATATGAGTTTATGCTATAGTAGAGGGGGCCCTTAATCCAAAATGACTGGCGTCCTAATAAGAGAGATATTTGGACACAGACACAGAGAGAAAATGGCCATGTGAGGACGGAGGCAGAAATTAGAGTCACGCTATCGCAAACGAAGGAACGTCTGGGGCTACCAGAAGCTGCAAGAGGCAAGAGGCTCCGAAGGGAGCGTGGCCTTCTTATGCTTTGATTTCAGACTTCTAGCCTCCTTAGCTGTGAGACAATACATTCTGTTGTTTTAAGCTACCATGTTTATGGTACTTTTTATGACAGCCCCAGGAAACTACTATAGATTTTGGTACTAGGATTGGAGTACTGCTATAACAAACACAAAAAATATGGAAGTGGATCTGGAATTAGGTAATGGGAGAGTTTTGAGACTCTTGATAGAAAAAACTAGATTGCCTCAAAGAGATTGTTGATAAAAATATGGCCATCAAAGAAAATTTTGATGTGGAATCAGAGAGAAGTGAGGAGGGCCACACAGAATGCTTCTATTTCTTAGAGTATACATATATTGTCGTGAGCAGAATGCTACTAGAAATACGAACACTAAAAGTATTTCTGATGTCTCAGAAATGAAGAATGTGTTATTGGAAACTGGAGAAAAGGTGATCCTTGTTATAAAGTGGCAGAGAACTTGGCTGAATTATGTTCTACTACTTGTAGCAAATTTATAAGCGATGAAGTTGGACATTTAGCTGAGAATACTTCACAGCAAAATATGTAAGATGTGGCCTGGTTTCCCCTTGCTGCTTATAGTAAAATGCAAGAGGAAAGAGATAAATTGAGGTAAGAGTTATTAAGCAAAAGAGAAACAGGAATTGATGACTTGGGAAGTTATTGTCCTGTGCAGATAGCATGCTCTGGAAATAGGGCCAAGGATGTGGCTGGACAATCATTTGCTAATAAGACTGAGTGTGTGAATTGTGGATCCAGTCAATTCTCTCAGAGGATCCAAGAATGAAGATGTGGATATCCAAGAAAGATGTGTGGAGGACATTCCTGTTTGATGGTATGGACTCACATGCTCACAAGATTGAAAAGGTTTTTGAGAATTATGACAGCAGAAACACGCCAGCCTGGCCTAAGAGGGACAGTGACAAGATGAAATGAATGAAGAATGACTCTGAGGGCAGAACCATGGATGAAGAAGTCTGAAAGTACCTCCTAGGACAGAGAGAGTAGGGCTGCCACTCATGTGGGCAGAGAGGACCCACAGGACAGAGCATGGAGCCATAGGAGATTATTCTCAAGCATTGAAATCTAATAAATATGCCCGACTGATTTTTAGAACTTTCTTGAATCCTGAGACCTCTTTTCCTCCTATTTCTACCTCTTGGAATTGGAAATGTGTATCCTCTGAGTGTCCCAACTTTGTATTTTGTAAGTGTATAACTTGTTTTCTAATTTCATAAGCTCATAGATAACAAGAATTTTCTCCCTGTATAGTCCATACTTAGGGTCTTGAAGTGATCATATTTAGATCAGATTTTTGCACTTAAAGTTGATCCTGGAATAGTTTAAAACTTTTTGGGATATTGGGATGGATAAATTTATTTTGCACATAGGAAAGACATGAATTTTGGGGAGAGTAGAGGGTGGACTGTTATGGGTTCAATTTGTCCACCAAAAAGATATATCGAAGTCCTCATACTAAAATATATTTATGTACAAGTAGAAAGGTTTGCATAGTAACTGTCTACAAAATTATTTTTGTTCTAAATTTAAATGCACTTGACCATCAGGTACAATCAATGACAATCACAGTTAGGTTCTTCATGTCAATCAAATGCTATAGAGACTTGTCCATGTCTACACTGTGTACAGCGTGTTCTCACTCCAAAGGTAATCATTGCTTATAATAATTATTGACATCATTAATTAAATAATGTAATTGCTTAATGTAACTATTCAGTTTGATCATCACAGCAAAGATAAATTGGCTGAAATCTTAAAAATCAGTATAAGTAGGATAATTTCACTCAAAACTGCTCACGATGTTTCTGGCACATTTCATGTGTCAAATTTATAATCCAAATTTATAATTTGTAATCCCCACCTGCAAAAGGTAGGCCTAAGCAAGAACCAAAGCCTCAGGGTCTATTTGGATATTTACAAATGGAGTTTATGCAATTACCTTTTTCAAATGGTTATGAATATGTTTTTACTATTGTCCATCTATTTTCCAGATGGCCATAAGTTTTTTTCTGCCAAATGGCAACTGCATTAAGAAATAGAAAACAAATCACATGAAACAAAACAAACAAGCAACAACAATTAGCCTCCTAGACTTTGTATTTCAACTTGGTGTGCTACCAACCAAAGATTTTCCAATGATAGAAGTGCATATTTTACAGAGACTGTAATCAAATAGCTGCATGTGTTAGTGCTCATCATCCAGAAACTCCATCATGTTTATCATCCTCTATGAGTAGTGAAAAATAAAAGAACACATAATGCTTGGAAAATTATTTGGAAGATTAACTGCCATGACCTAAGGTATTATCTTTAACTCTGTGGGCGATCAAAACTTCAACGACCAGAAATCATGGGTTATCATTCTCAACTCTCACTCTGTGAGACTAGCAATTACATGTTCAATATCTGACTATCATCTTTTCCAGTTTTATTGTAATATACAAATGTTTAAAACCAACTGGTCTAGGCAGCTTTACCAAAGGAAAAACCTCAGAAATGACATAAGAATGCCCTTGAACTTCATTGGAAAAGGCCATATCAGGTCCTACTAACCCAGCAGTTATCTTTGAGAGCACAGATTCCTGGATCTGTGTTTCTCAACTATCAATGCATCACACTCTCATGATCTGTTGTACTCAGAGCTTGGAAATTAAAACTGAGACTCTTTCTGAATTCTCTAGAAGCAGATGGCATCATAAAGAATTCAGCTTTTCCAAAAATCTTGGATCGAATAGCCAACTTTCAGACTTCTAAGATTTCCAGACCCGGAGTCTGAATGCAAGGAGCTACTAATTCTTGTCTCTTTCTCCTCTTTTATTTTATTTTATTTTACTTTTTTTTTTTTTGAGGAAGATTAGCCCTGAGCTAACATCTGCTGCCAATCCTCCTCTGTTTGCTGAGGAAGATGGGCCCTGAGCTAACATCCATGCCCGTCTTCCTCTACTTTATATGTGGGACGCCTGTCACAGCATGGCTTGCCAAGCGGTGCCATGTCCGCACCCAGGATCTGAACCAGCAAACCCTGGGCTGCTGACGTGGAACATGCAAACTTAACCGCTGTGCTGCTGGGCTGGCCCCTTTTATTTTTTAAATAACTCTCTTTGAACCATTTGTTGTAGCTTAAAATTATAGATTTTTAATTATCAATAACAGAAAATTTAAGATTTTTTCCTTTGTTTCTAATAATTTTCTTTCAATAGCTGCTCCTTGGTATTTGACAACACTAGACTGGTAACATAAAGAACCAAATAGAAAGATAAGAAAACTTGGAAACCTGGCCACTGTGCCACTTTCCAAATTGCGAAATTCAGACATAGTGTTTTTTTTTTTCTTGACTATGATTAAGAGAAGATAATCTTGCTAAAGGAGACACTTCAAGGGGTGTTAAATGATCCATTTCTTATGTTCCTTAGCATTACAATTCTATAATGTACCTTGTCCAGAGCCATAAGTGATTTTGTGTAACCACTATCTGATGAATGAATTCAACAGAAAAGCATCAATCACACAGGAAACTGATAATCTACTTGAAATTCAAACATTTCCCATGGTCAGGAACTTTACTTGTTTTTCAGATTTGGAAGCTGGATAGAGGTGAGAATCTGGACTCTGACATTCAGCATAAGGATGTTTTCTCTGACGCAAATGCTGGTAAGGAGGAACGACTATAAATGTCCCTGAAACTTTCGCTGTGAACATTGAAAAACTTCCCCCCAACTATTCTTCCCCACTAAAATTTTGCTAAACTCAAGTTGATTACTGATAAACTGCAACCACTATTTTGCTGCTCTACCATCCTGTCCTGTAATTAGTGTAACATAAGTTTCCACAGATACTGGGAATTTCCATAGTGAACATTCTTGGAACAAAACTAAATTTTGACTGATCTTCTTCCATCTGTCATATAATATATTTAAACATGTTGCTTCACTCCTTAACATTCATGTCAAAGGTGGTCTCATTTAGCAATATTTTAATATCAGGTTGAGTGATTGACTTGGCTTGTTTTTTTTCTCCCTCCATGATATGTAATGGGCATTTGTATTGGTCACCAAGAAGAGAAGTAAAAAATGAACAAGAAACAAGAATGTGATGTGTACAGCAAGATAAATGTTCCATCACCAATTTTACAAAGTAGATGGCTTAAAGATAAGTAAGTCCAAAAAGTGCATTCTGTTTCTTCAATTTTAGCAAGGAAATCAAACAGAAATTCACTTAAGCAAATATAAGAGAGTACATTATGTGATTTGGGGTTCGCATAGATAACAGGCCAGCGGGTTGGGTTTGCTTGCTGTAGGGTTGCAAATTATTTACAGATCAAAATAAGGAGAGAATGTGATGGTGGATTAAAATCTTACTGTAAATATGTTTAGGGCTAAATCATAGAAAAAACAGAGTGATGTTAAGGATTATGAATTTTTTTCTTATAAGCAATTGAAAACACTAAACTTTTTAAAATAGATAAAGCTTAACTTCTGCTATACAGATAATTTTGGAAACAGCGTGAATGATGGATTGGAAACATATTGGAAGCAGACAGTTTAGGAGAAGATGATGTACATATGCTCAGGATAGTGTTTCAATGGCCTGACAGTCTCCTCTACTCTAAATTTGGGAGCTGGCAAAGATCAGAAATAAAACACCCCAGAATCATGGCTGGGGGATGGGCCCTTCTTTTTGCCAAGGGGCTTACTTACCCATCTAGTTAAGGAACAGTGACAAGATCAAAGCAAACTAGTTCTCATATTTCAGATAAGTATTAGTTGAGATTCTCTAGTAAACTGCAAATCCATCTCTCACCCTCACACCATACTGAGTTATAGAGGAGCTCTTCAGAAAACGTCAAGGAATCAGGTGTCATTTTGTGTGTGTGTGTGAAATTCTTTGCCACATACCCAATTGTAAAGCTGAAAAAATATCCCCATTCCCATCACTTCTGTTACTTCTTCACCCATCCACCATGTTTAGTTAGCCTCTTTAGAGGAAGCAGGACCTTCCACTCATTTGTTTCATTTATTCAAAGTTAAAGTCCTCAGGAAATAGCTATTTACCCAGTCTGTTGCTTAGAGCCGTTCCATCTCCTCCCTTCTTCTCCTCAAAACAGACCCTACTTGCTATCTTATTTCCTCGGTATCATATATGATTTAATCATATATAATAGTAATAGTTTATCTGGAAAAATAACCTGGTTTACTTGTTAAAGTACTAGCTTTTAGGAAACTCTTGGGCCTTAAATTGAAGCACTACCTCTTAAGCATTTATGAGTTACACAACAATCAGCCTGAGATTTTATTCTAGGATTGTATTTACTGGCTTTGAGATCACACTCGGCAACTGGATAATTTATCTGAATTGATTTCATCATTTATAAAGTGGGAATAATTTGATATGTATCTGTGCATATTTATGTATATATATGGTTTATTATAAAAATTTGGTAATGGATGTTAAAATAATGTTGAAATGACTTACCATTTTTTTTGCATATATCTATTATTCTCATTGTAATAAGCTTTTGCAACAATATAGGAAAATGCTGTGGTCTCTTAACTGAGAAGAGTCCATGTATTCAGCTTTAGGGGTGTTCTATTATATTCTACATCTGGAATTATAAATAACAAATTAATCACATTCAGAAAAATATTAACTGTATAAATGTTTGCTCTAACAACTCCTTAAATGTAAACCTAAATTTTCATCTGAGTTTGCAGGTTTTTTGTTAATTTAGGATATGTTTTAGCTTTATATGCACAATTTTTAATAGTATCACTTTTACACATATGCATTCACCATCTGTATTTTTGTCAGTTCCTAAAATATTACTGACATATGTTTCAAAGTCACTCTCTTCATGACTACTTGGGAATTTAGGTCATGCTGCTTCTTTCCGCCTTTGGGTGTCATTTTACACATAAAACTCCTACTGAAAAATTTGGGTCTCAGCGTCTGTCAAGGTCCTATATAAATTTCACGCTGTGATATTCTTTTCAAATTACAGCTAAAACACATGAAAAAGACACTGAAAGTAAGGAGACATTTATTTATTCAAGAAGTATCAGTACTCAAAGAGAATAGTAAGAATAATGATAAAAAAATTAACCTGGGTCACATTTTTTTAATGATGTTTCATACACACAGCAAAAGAAGAAATATGTTGTTTAATGAATAATCATATGTGAACATCTGCGTAAACACCACCCTAGTCAAGAAATAATAAAATACCACCAGCAACTCATACTCCTCTCCCCTCATCTCATGGCTTTTTCCAATCAAAAACTTAGCTATTTCCCAGAAGTCACTACTATACTGACTTTTGTGATATTCATTTTCTTACTTGTTTCCATGGTTTTCCTATCTACACATCCTTAAAACAGTATACTTTAACATTTTCTGTTATTGAGCATTTTGCTTATAGAATTCATACTTCAGGTAGTCTTTTCTCTGTTTTTTCACCTAATAATATGTTTTTTAACCTCTTCCTGTTGTTTTATGTAACTGTAGTTCCTTTTCATTAAAATGTATCTTGCTTTCTTGCTTTTAATGATCTTGACATTTATGAATTAATCACAATTCATTAATTCATTCTATTGACAAATTTTTTTCTCTACCACTGAGAATCCTGCTATAATTGTACATGCATCCTGGTACCAGCGATTCTGCTAAGTTTATTCTGAAGAGTGGAATAGCTTGGTCTTAAGGAGTGCATATCTTCACCTTTCCTATAGCCAACCCATTTGCCAATATACACTTTCACCAGTAGTGCATATGTGTTAAAGTATTCCACTTCCTACTACTCTTGGACTTGTCAGTCTTTTTAAATTGTTACCACATTATTGTGCATGATAAGTAATCTTACAGCTTTGGCTGTATTTCTCTGATTACTAATGTGGCTTGAGTACCTTTTCTGTATTTATTGGCAATTTGAATTTTTTATTTCAGAAATCTCTATTCAATCTTCTGCCCATTTTCCTATTGGATTGACAGTGTTTTTCTTGAAGATTTATAATGGTACTTTTTTTCCAATTTTTTTTTGTGGTAAAGTACACATATCATAAAATTTACCATCTTATTGTTAGTAAGTACATTCATATTTTTGTGTGACCATTACCACCATGCATCTCCAGAACTCTTTTCATCTGCAAAACTGAAATTTTATATCCACTAAACAATAATTCAGCATTCTCTCCTCCCCCCAGTCACTGGCAACAACCATTCTACTTTCTGTCTCCATGATTTTTGACTACTCTAAGCACGTGAGTACTTATATAAGTGGAATCATACAGTATTTATCTTTTTGTGACTAGCTTATTGCATGCTTATGTAAGATCATGTTCTCAAGGTTCAACCATGTCATAGCATATGTCATAATTTCCTTTCTTTTTAAGCTTGAAAATATTCCGTTGCATGTATATACCACATTTTGTTTGCCTATCTGTTCATCCATTGATGGACTCCACCTAGCTTGCTTTCATGTTTTAGCTATTGTGAATAAGACTGCTATGAACATAGCTGTACAAATATCTCTTCAAGACCCTCCTCTCAGTTCTTTGGGGGTATATACACAGAAGTGGAGTTGCTGGATAAGATGGTAATTCTGTTTTTAATTTTTTGAAGATTTGCCATACTGTCTTCCCCAGGGGCTGCACCATTTTACATTCTCATCGTAGTGCATAGGAGTTCCAGTTTCCCCACATACTCACCAACCCTTGTTATTTTTGTTTACTTTTAAGCCATCTGATGTGTGTGAGATGGTATATCATTGTTTTGATTTGCATTTTCCTAATCATTAGTGATGTTTCGCATCTTTTATTTATTTTATTTTCAATTTTTTGTGAGGAAGATTGACCCTGAGCTATCATCTGTGCCAATCTTGCTCTATTTTGAACTTGGGATACTGCCACATCATGGCCACCAACCAGTGGTGTGTAGGTCCATGCACGGGATCCAAAGTGGTGAACCCTGGGCCACCAAGGCAGAGCGTGTGAACTTAACCACTACGACACTTGGCCAGCCCCTGAGCGTCTTTTACTGTGCTTATTGGCTATTCATATATCTTCTTTGGAGAAATATCTAATCAAGTCTTTTGCCCATTTGTGAATAAGATTGTTTATTTGTTGTTGAGTTTTACGAGTCCTCTCTATATTTTGATAGGAATTGCATTGAATCTGTAGATCACTTTGAGTAGCATTGACATTTTAACAAACTTAAATCTTCTAGTTCATTAACATGGGATGTCTTTCCATTCATTTATGTTTTCCTTTCTGAAATTTTTCAGTTTTCATTGTACAAGTCTTTTACCCCCTTGGTTAAGTTAATTCCGAAGTATTTTATTATATTTGATGCTATTGTAAGTGGAATTATTTTCTTAATTTCTTTCCGGATTATTCATTGTTAGTGTATAGAAATAAAGCTGATTTTTGTGTGTTGACTTTGTATCCTGTTATGTTCCTAAAATTGTGGAATCTGTAGGGTTTTCTACATATAGCATCATATGTCTGTGAACAGAGATGATTTTACTTCTTCCTTTCCAAATTGCATGCTTTTTATTCCTTTTTCTTGACTAATTGCTCTGGCTAGAACTTCCTATGTTGAAAAGAAGTGGCAGAAGTAGGTATCTTTACCTTGTTCTTGAACTTAGAGGAAAAGATTTCAGTCTTTCGCCATTAGGTATCCCCTACAATGGTGTCATCCAATTAGAAAAAATGGTATAAAATCCATCCCTTACTTTAGCTGACATGTTCAATTATAACAGTTGAGTCATTGAAGGCATTCAGGTCAACTTTAAATCACTGACCAGGGTTCTCATGGGTGATGGGATTTCCAACTTACAAGCCAAAGAAGAGTTTTCACAATCACAGATATATTCTACTGTGTCTTGAGAAATGCCCCCAGCCAAGTGGAAGGATCAGTACGGAAACTTAAGGAGATAGTTACTTGGCTTTCCAAGGTGGATGCTGATGGTTTATGGACGTTCAGCTGGCTATGAGTTGTTATGCTTTTTTTTTTTTAACATTTCTGGAAAAATCTTAGTCATTGTCTCTTCTAATATTGCCTTTGTCCCCTGTTTTCTCTCCAACAGCTCTCAGTAAACGATATAAGACTTCCTCTCTTTGTCCTCCATGTTTTCATTACAATGATGTCTCATTTTTCATTTTTTTGGGTCTGAGTACTCTATCTAGATAATTTATTTTGATCTAACTTTTCAGTTCTCTAATTTTCTATATATTTTTTTCAATCTGCTGTCAAACTTATCTACTGAGTTTTTAATTTGGTCACTTTCTTTTTTCTTTTTTTACTTTTACAAGTTTTACTTGAATATTTTTCAAATCGTTTCATTCCTATAACAATTTTCTGTTCTCTGCAGATGTGCTCAAGTTTGTCTTTTTTAATGTCGTGAAAACTATTTGTTTTTATAATCTGTGTCTGATGGCTCCAAAATGTGTGATGACCATGTGGGTGTATTTCCACTGTCTATTTCTTTCTGCTTGTTCATTCTTCTGTTACTTGAGTGATTGATTATTTCTGATTTTATATTAGTCACTATCCTTGAAAAAGAGTTTTTGGGCTTCTGAGTAGCTGAGATGAATACACGTCCTCTAGAGAGATTTTATGTTTGCTTCTGCCAGGTTCCTGTGGTATTATAATTTAGACACCTCCTCAATCAGATTCAACAGTTGAATTCCCTTGGTCCTCCCAGAATGTGTCCTTAGGGTGTTAAGTCACGTGGCATTCTGTCTTTGTCTTTAAGTTTCTGAGGCTGGATATTTATTTCTGGTTCCAGCTTACCCCCAGAATTCAGCCCTTAATTTAGAGAATCTGCATTTGGATCTGTCACCTTAGAAGGCCTTATGCTTTCACTTCTGTCTTCCTTGACATATTACACCCTCAAAAGTGAGAGCTCAAATTTTTCAGGGTTCACACATGCCCTTAGGCTCTGTATACTACTTAAGAGTGAAGTTTTGCCTTCTGTTGTGTTTTTGACTGATTAATTCCTTATTATTGTATCATCTCTTTGATGTTTGAAGTAAGGTTTGTAAAGATATTTTATCTAGCATCTTTAGTTATTTTCATTGGAAGAGTTAGTCTGAATAATGTTGAGTGCCATTGGAGGAAGAGTTTGCTGAAAAATGTGTTAGTTTTGTTTTGTTTTATTATTAGTTTTATCTTATAGTTACTGCGTATTTATCACACACCAGACATAGTATTAAATAGGTTCTTTTATCCTTGCAAAAACCCTACAGTATACATTTGAAAAATTGCCCAATGTCAGTATACGCACAAAGAAAAATATCTATATGTTAGAAAAACATTAGCATTTGAAATATGAAGACATTATGTCGATTTCTCAGTTATGCAATTATCATAAAGATATATATATATACACACACGTATATATATATATCCTTATATTAAAAGAACACTACATAATTACATAGACTACACATTTTATGGTGACTCCTTTCACTGATCTGGAAAAAGTAATATTTGGAACTTTACCTATTACAAGTGAAATAGCATACTCACATATAGCAGTAACGGAGGAAGTAACAAATATCAAAATACACTGTATAGACAGAGCATGAAATTGGAAGTCACATTGTACTAAATTAAATCCCAGCTCCATTGTATACTTAGCTATGGAGCTTCATTCACGTTACATAACATTCGTATACCAATTTTGTCACTATAAAAGGATGATAACAATACTGGTTTTGTGTGTTATTACATAAATAAAATGTCGACATGGTGGACAGAAATATAAAACAGATTCTGGCACATTGTAGTTAATAATCTGATCATAAAACAGATTCTGGCACATTGTAGTCAATAATCTGGTCATTAATGTCGTTATGGTTGCTATTTTCTTATTTAGGAAATAAGAATTAGTCTAGATTGATATATTTATAATTAATTCTTGTCCCAAAAAATCTAAGCATTTTGTTTAATGATGACTCCGTCTGGGGGGAAAAAAACTCTCTTAACCCATTGCCATTGATTCACTACTCCTATAAAATCCCTAAAAATTTGACTGATGATCATGCTGAGGTAATCATAAATCAGGAAAGAATTATAATTTATATAAACTGATAGTGGGGAACCTGTATGAGTAAGCATAACACATGGCTTCTGTTGAAGTGGAACTAATGGAAAAACTTCCTAGAAATATAATAACTACCAAAGAAATGCAATTCAAACACCAAACCACTGAGTAGAACTGCAGAAACACAATTTCATTTTAAAAAACAAAATAGGCAATTTGAAAGCGAATGGTCACTGCTATGAAATGAATTAGTGTTCCAGAAGAACAAGAGGAAGAAAGGGTTGTTAAAAGAATTAAACAGATAAACCACAACCATGCAGCTCTGAAGCATGAGATCAAAGAAAGGGAAATCATGAGGAAAGCAAACAAAGTGAAGTTCCTTGAAGGGTAGATCTAACAGATGCATCACGGGAATAAAAGGAGTTTCTCAAGACAAGTAGGTATAATTGGAGTAATACTCTACAGAAAGACTTAACTCTGGTAACTGAATAGATTAAGTCTCTGGAAAAACTAATGACAGTGAAATTGAGACACATATATATGTTCTTTGAAATTCCTAAATATTCAGGTTAAAGCGGAAAAGAAAAAGTATTTCTTACCTTTCTTTTAACTTTGTTATGGAAAGAGATTCAGCCTGTTCTACTCAGAATTCATTGTGGTAACCATGGAAGAGAGAAATCAGTGCAACAATGTTTAAAGATAAAGGTAAATGATCTTCAAGTTATTGTTTATGTTAAATGATAAAATAAGACCTTTACAAAAATATAAGAATTCATAGCTTGATTTAACACTCATGTGCCAATCTAAGGACAATACTTGGCGTGTTATGGTAAATAAAAGACTACTGAAGGAGAGCAAACATTTCAAGAAAGGGAAGATGAAAATTTCTTGTGGCAGGAAATCATAATCAATACTGACTATAGATAATTTTTTTAATCGATGAGAATACTCTCACACACACAAACAGAGAAACATTCTTGACACAAAGAAACATGAGAACTTTTTAAATTAACCTAAATTTAGTTTTGTTAAATTTAATCTTTAATTCTATTAAAATTAATTTTTATTTACCTAAAGTTAAATTTTAAAAATTATGATGCCATAAGCTAGGTCTTGAATAGGGATGAGAGAAGGAAAGTAAAAGCATCTAGACTCTGTAGCCCAGCGACTGCCTCACAGAAGATGCCAAATAAATCACAGCTGTAAAAAACGCAATCGCAGCAGAAAGTTTCTGTGTGGCGATAAGCGAGATATCATTTCCCAGTAAAACAGGTGACTGGAGAATATACTGAAGGCAGAGGGAACTCTACTTTCTTTTCCTTTATGAGCAGTGGTCTCTACTGTTATACACCTGACGCCTGCCATTAAGCATGTTTGAACTTTAGGCTAATTTTGCCAGAGATCCTAAAAATTTTTTAATATCAGTGTTGAATTTCATGACATAAAGTTCCAACATCCATCATGGGCAACAAGAGAGGTATCAGTAGACAATGGGGAGTCTGGATCACAAAAGTTCAATTTCAGGTTGTTGTATGAATTCACAAGATATTTTTGTCAGTCTCAGTTAGCTAAATATTACATTGACCGAACCCGTGTCATATATTATTTGCAAGACTTGTAGGATAAATGCATATGTATGTGCACACAGACTCATAAGTTTTACATATAACGTATATACAATTTATATTAAAATATATATAACTGTACTGATTTTAAATATATATTTAATTATATGTAGCTTTAATTCCATAGTAAGAGTTTAGTTATTCTAAACTTAATTTCTTATTTTTTAAGCTTGGAAGTTAGAAAAATCCTGTTAGATACATGTCTATGTTTATTATATGGACCTATGTCCATAATGCTTTCTGCCAGTAAGATGGTATCATCTGCATATCTTAGGTTGCTGATATTTCTTCTAACAATTTTCACTCCTCCTTTATCTGAGTCTAGCCCAGTTTTATATATGTTCTGTTCTGCATACAGACTAAACATCTAGGGAGATAAAACACACCCTTGTCTGACATCTTTGCCTGCAGGAAATCATCCTATCTCTCCATTCCCTCTCCATATTCCTGAGTGACTTCTTGTCCACAATACATGATTCCTCATGTCAATCGAGTGCTGAGGCACACCCATTTCTTTTAGAGTAACCCACAGCTTTTCATGACCCATGCAGTCAAAGGCTTTACTGTCGTCTGTAAAGCATAAACTAATCTGCAATTCTTTGGATGACTTCAGTAACGAACAAATAATCACAATTAGATCTTGAGTGCCTCTTTCTTTTTGAAATCCAGCTTGGACATCAGGCAGTTCTTGTTCCATAGAAGGTGAAAGCCTTTGTGACAGCACCTTGAGCATCACTTTATTTGCACGGGAAATTAGAGCAATGGTCTGCTAGGCACTGCACTCCTTGGCTTCTCCTTCCTCGGGGATTGGGATATATATTGAACGATTCCAGTCTGTAGGCTGTTGTTGTGTTCCCAATATTTACTGGCGTACTCTCGTTAGGATTTTGACAGACGCAGTCTCTGTGGCTTGAAGTAATTCTATTGATATCCCATCTACCGTTGGTGACTTATTTCTTCCCTGTACTTTCAGGGCAGCTTTCACTTAACTTTCTAGAATTATGAGTTCTTCCCCACAGGAATCTTCTACAAAGGAATCTGTCATCCTTTTGTCTCTCGTGTAGTCGTTCAGTATCCTGTTTCCACCTTCCCTTTATTCTCTCTTGATTAGATAGTGTGCTTCCCTGTTGGTTCAGCCTTCCTAATCTAGGTTTAAATTTCCCTTTGATTTCTTGAATCTTCTGGAAGAGACCTCTTGTTCTTCCTTTTTTTCCCTGTCTCTTCGCATTGGTCATTGTAGTAGTTTCCTTTTTCTCTAGGTGACAGTTGCTGCAAAACTGCAGATGGGATTCTAACCCTACTTTTGTCACCTTTTACTTTTGCTTCTCACCTGTTACTTTTCCTATAAACATGAAACCTGTGCGGCACCAATAAAATTAAATTGCAAACATTTTTATACACATTACTTACTCTTTTAGCAAAAGGGTATATAGTTCTCTAGCTTCTAAATCATCCTCATCCCAGCTGACCCCATTACAAACATGGTGCAACAGATCTAAGCATAAGGAGCTGAACCATTTGTGTTGGTTGGGGAAGAATATATACCCACATGGGGACGGAACAAGTATGGTTTTTATAGTTCCAAATATGTTTTCTTATTGAATTTGCACCTGTTTAAAGCTCAGCCAAATTATGGTACATGGGCCAGTTCTATTTTCCATTTTCTTTGTGAATTAAAAGTAAAATAAATGTGCAATTGAGCCTAGACAGCAGATGGCCTGCAATAGGTATAAACATATTGTACCATATGTCTGAATGGCACTTTCAAATAGTACTTGGCTCTGCTGAAACATTTCACTTTCAATAGACATATAAATATACATACTCTACTACAATTAAAGATAAAGCGACTGATTCACTCCTTACCATTTGGGAGAAACATGGCTTGGGAATAGCCTGTGTACTCCATCTGGGAAACTGCAGTTTCCTTTGCTGACCCCTGATGGGACAGAGAAAAGCATAGGGGCTGGGGAGACAAGTCGGTGGAGATTTTCGTGCCTTCGCTAGGCCATGAACAAGTATGAGGAAGTGAGATTCCCTGTTTTTAAAACTGTCTCTGTAGTAGCTGGATTTCCTAGGAAGAAATCTGAATTTACCTGCAGTTCATTTTTTTCTCTTCTGTGATTGTTCTCTCCATGCCACTCCCAGTCTTTCATTCTTCTTTGCAAAATGAAAAAATAAGGAAATTTTAAAGTGACAAAATTTAAACTCTTTAACAGATGAGTAAAACTAAAGTTGAGAGATGTTGTTTGCCTTGAATAGTAGGTCATATCATGGCAGCCAGTAGCTGATCCAGGTTTTTAATCTCATATTCAGAATGACACATATGCTGTGCAAGCATTTTTTTTAGATACATAAACTATAGCTTACCTCCATATTAAAGAGCGTTTGATTTTTCTTCCTTTAGATGATAAGTCAATGCACAGATACAGGTTTCTTCTCTTTTTGGTAATTTTCCCCTGGGTGAGATTAACCGAGAAAATGGTTTCAGATGTCATCTTTATACAATCATCACTCATCTAACACCCAAATCTCTAACTAACAGTTGTGCATTCTCTATGACAGTTTTATTAGCGCATCTCACTAAGCCAACAAAAAACACAGTGCATTTTACCACCATGGGTGTCCTGATAAGCCTTATTCCAATCTAGGTTTCCATGGTGTAGATCTCATCTCTAATACGTGCACAAATCATTCAGTTACCTTTGTCATGTACCTCTTTTCCAAGCACCCATTCATTCAATTTTTGGATAGTTTCTTCTGCTATTATTGTAATGGCTCTCTAGTGTTCTTTTTCCTTAGCACTCCTGCAGTCCCAGTTTCTGGCACTGTCCCAAGCTTTCTACTCTATAATATGGAAATAATTAGTTATGGAAATAATTACTTAACTTCTTAAATGTTTAATGGTATTTTTACATACATACATACATTTTACATTTGTACATACCATTTTTGTTTTGCAATTGCGTTTTTGCTAATATAAATTTTGTCTCCAAATTACATAAATAACACAAGTAAATATGATTTAAAATATTATAAATACAAAAGAATGTAACTAAAGGGTTATTGTGTATTTCTCCAGATATCTTTAACTATTTTGGGGGAAGGGTTCCCATTCAAGATGACAACATAGGAGGATCCTGGGCTTACCTCCTCCTGCAGACACACCAAATCTGCAGCTAAATATGAAACAACTTCCTTTGGGAAAAAACTCTGAAAACTGAGCAACTCTTATGCACCAGGCCAAGGAGAGAAGGTCCACAAAGAAGCAAGTAGGACAGGCTGGGGCACAATCTCACCACAAAACCCAGCCCCAGCACAGCCATCTGCAACTGAGAGGGAAGTCAAAACCAAGAACTTCTCCGTGAGGAGCAAATGGGTTGAACCCCACATTGGGCACCCCAACTTTTAAGACCTGCTTCCAATCAGCCTGAATCAGGTCCCTTTTGGGACACTGACAGGTCTTGGCAAATCTTCAACTACTGGGAGCCATTAAAGCCCAAGGCTGCTCGGACAATCACAAAGTTGTGAGAGACAACCAAGAGGTAGGGCAGAGTTGACAGATGGGCTTTATCTCCTACACGAGGCCACTCCTTCAGGACTGAGAGGAGTGATTGTTTTATTTAATGCATAGAAACCAACACAGAGAGTCGAGCAAAATGAAGAAACAAGGGAATATGTTCCAAATGAAAGAACAAGATAAAACCTTAAACTATTTTTTTGGTAAAACTAAGTAGAATAAGGCAATAAATATGCATTCTGTGACTACCTTAATTCAATTAAGATTACACTGTAGAGATATTTATATTATACAATATATTTGGGGTGCTGGGTACACACTATTTAATGACAAAAATACTTGAGAGATGGTAATACAATACTACTTTTTTCCATTGTATAAAAATACTACAGCCTGGTCCTTCTGGCCAGGGCTGGGCAGCTCCTATCAGACCACCCTTCCCATAGATAAAACCTGGGAATTTTGGTAAACAAAAATGCACCTGAAGGCACTAAGCATAATCAAAAGCCCTGAGATACTAGTAAATGGGCATCAAACTTGGAAGAAAATATGGCACTAGGCAGAGTTCCCTCTTTTATTGCTATTTTCTTGAGTCTCACCCCCAGTCTTCTCCATCAGGGATAGTTCAAATTCTATTAGAAAACCCACAAGCTTGTACCTAAAATAAAATATCCATCATTCATCATGTCCAGAATAGAAGTCAAAATTACTCAATAAATGAAGACATAGGAAAATATGACTGATTGCCTAGAAAATAAGACAACCAACAAAGACTGAGTTGAGATGACTCAGTCAGGAAACTACAGCAGAGAAAGAAAAAAAAAAAGCATAAAATTACAAGCCTAGAATTGAAAAACACAATATCTAAAAGAAAAAATAATCTTCGCTGGATGGATTTAGAAAACAAATGAAGATAGAATAAAGATCCAGTGAACTAAACAAAGACCAATGGAAATAATTCCTTCTGAAGAACAGAGAGAAAAAATTGTCTGAAAAACTAAAAAGTAAATAAAGCTTTGTCAAGAAAACATAAGACAGGGGCCTGCTCGGTGGCGCAGTGGTTAAGTTCACACGTTCTGCTTCTTGGTGGCCTGGGGTTCTCCAGTTCGGATCCCAGGTGCCGACATGGCACTGCTTGGCACGCCATGCTGTGGTAGGCATCCCACATATAAAATAGAGGAAGATGGGCATGGATGTTAGCTCAGGGCCAGGCTTCCTCAGCAAAAAGAGGAGGACTGGCAGTAGTTAGCTCAGGGCTAATCTTCCTCAAAAAAAAAAAAAAGAAAAAGAAAAGAAAACATGAGACATGAGACAATATGTTGTGAACTGAATTATGTCTCCAAAAATTCACATATTGAAGCCTTAACAAATAGATCAATGGAAAGAATTTGTTACTGAACTTCTTAATCTCAAATTCACGTGCTTGATGTGCAGGAAGCCAAACACTGAGACATTGGTGCTTGGAGATGGAGAAAGGTTTATTTGAATTGGCAGAGACAAGAAGCCAGGAGCATGGGTTCGTTCAAATCTGCCTTAACAAGAGAAGGCAGAAGGTTTTGTAGAGCTAAGGGGTGTGGCAGAAGGAGTTTCAGAGAAACAAAAGGGTAATCCAGATAAACCCCTGGGCAATCTGACTTCTGGGTATCAACGAATGGAAGCTAGGGGCTGGTTATCTGGTGATCCTTGAAGCCATTCTCTCTATTCTGTAAAACAAGCTCATAAATCCTTGTGATCCTTGAGCTACCTCAGGTTAAACAGGAAAACAGCAAATTGGCAAGACTAACTTCTTTTCATAACAAGGTGGAAAGGCAACCTTACTGAATATTTACAGTAACTGTCAGACACCTGGCTTCAAACTTAGAAATAAATCCATTTTTATGTGATAACAATTTGATTTTTTAAAAGGAAAAGGAAAGGAAAAATCTTTAAATCATTGGATCAGTAATGACTAGATATTCATAAATAAAAATATGGACTTTGACCTTTACTTCACATGTTACGTAAAAATAAATTTGAGATGGATCACATCCATTAACACAAACTTGAAAACTATAACTTTATAGGAGAAAATATTTCTGCAATTTTGGAGAAACAAAAATTTCCTTGATAGATCCAGAAACAATAGCTTTAAAAAATATATTACAAATCTTTAAAAAAATTTCTGTTTTTCAAAAGATAACACTAAGGAAATAAATAAGAAAGACTCATTCCTAGAGAAAATATTTGAAAACATGAATCTGACCCAGGATATACAATAATCTTCTATAACTCAATAATAAAATGACAATCTAATAAAAATGGGCAAAAGATTAGAACAGAAACTTTACAAAGGAAGATCCACATATGGCAAAATACGCATATTGGGGGGGCAGAAAAACCATTTTAAAAAAAGTGCTCAATGATGCGGGGTCGGTGAGCCGAGGAGTCGAAAGAAAGATTTCTTAGACTCTCAAGATCTGGCAGTAGTGCTCTTTTATTTAGAGAATAGTGTGGAATAGCATGGGGACAGGACCCATGGGCAGTCAGAGCTTCTGCTGCCCCCAGTTGAGGGTTAGAGCTAAATTTAAGGCATAGGTATGTGAGTTATCTCTTTACAAGACAAAGAATATGTAAAAAAGTTAAAATGGTAGATAAGAATCAAACCGGATTGAGTAAATGGCAGAAGTCACCGCTTGAATTTTATCCTCGGCTAAAGACAAAGGAGGATTTGTCGGGGGGAGGGTCAGTTACATGAGGTTGCCAGACAGTAACCAACTTAAGTTCTTGCCTCTGGCATTGACCAAGAGCTTCTAGAGATAAGACCATCCCCCCTTCTTCCTGGCACAGAGAGGGAGGCATCTTCACAGATAGAGGTTTCCCTTAGAAATGTAAATGTTTCCCAACAAAGGGGCAAACAAATTCCACTCCTTGGAGCCTGAATCTCATCTGTAGTTTTAAAACTAACCAGCCTAAAAATCCTCATCATAAGCCATTTTAAATTAAGCAGCCTAAAAATCCTCATCACTCAAGACATTATTCCTCTGAGGAAATGCAAATTGAAATCACGTGGGGTATGATTTGTAGCAAGATAGATAAAACCATTTTCATTTATATATTTTGCATACACAGGTGTGTAGTCAGTTTCACACATGTATTCATCTTATTTTGTTTATGTTCATGTTATTTGTAACTTTGTCTAAAATAGTTTTTCCTCTTTTATTAATTATTTTATTTAAAAAAAAAGCTACCACATCGCACATGATTATCCCTAATGAAATAGTGTTCCAAAAACCTTTTTACTTTTCCTCTGTTTACAAAGGGACACATTTACAGAGGGATTATGAATGTTTTAAAAAATGACAAATCAGAAACTTTAGGATTAATTCTTGTAACAGCAAAGGGTAAATGTCAGTATGAAAGGAAATTTTGCTTCAATCAATGTCATAATATTAAATTATTACAGTGCAATGGAAATAATTATAATAATGATAATGAATCATTAACTTTGAAGACCAAACAAACTGATGTCGACTGTAATATCTGTACTAGTACTTTCTTAAAAACTGGAATTAAGACTTCTTTTTGTGAAGTGAATTTTATGTTATTATATTAAAGAAGAAAGAAATTTTGCTCAGCAAGTACTCAAAAGCTAGACTTCATTATAAATCTTATTTGCCATCTAAAATTACTCCGTGAGTGGATATTGTGCTTTTAAATTCTTTTACAAATTCTATTTGTATGTATCTGGAGAATATTTTCATAACCACCAATAAGTGTATCATTAAGGTCTATTTGAAGAATGGAAGGTCCATTGGAAGAACTTTAAGATCTTTCCCAAACTGTAGTAATCTAACTTTTTGTAAGCCTGAATTTTTATTGTTTTGCTCTGTGAGATAAATCACTGTGTTTGTAGAAATTCCATGTGCATATAGCTTCTCCACATAACTCAGCGTTTGAGTTGCAGCTTTTATAAATTGAAGGAAACAAAATGACTTATTAGTCTCTTTTTTTAGTTAATACGTGACATCGAAAACATTTCAGGTTTCTAATATTTTTGTCAAAGCTACATGGGGTTCTATAACTTGCAGACATTCTAAATATTAATAACAATAATTATATATTATATATAATTATAATATATATAATATAATATATATATTATATATTCCGTATAGTTACTTCTGTGTCAAGAATAAGCTGTTCACCTTCTTTGGTTTTATTTCACATTTTATTCATTTCTCCAAAGTTTTTAAATTATATTTGAAATTACCCTGGAATTTCTGAGTCGTGAACCTGGAAAGCAGAGCAGTATTTACACTTCAATAGGCATGTATGCAATTTTACTTGATCACTTTTTATGTGGTATTTAACAATAATTCATGTTTCTGTCTACTATTAGTGTTATGTGTTTCTTCCTTGGACCTTTCCAGGTTATGCTATCATCTACTTTGATGAAAGTGGCAATATACTTTAGTGTATTAAACTGAACTGGACAAAAGACCTAACGCTAATCCTCAAATATCTACTTACACTCACATTTTGAGCATAATATTGAAGCCCTTATTTCCCTCATACATACAGCTCATATATATGTATGTGTATATATATATGTACACATCTCTATTTCCCTCATACATACAGTTCATATATATGTATGTGTGTGTGTGTGTGTGTATTGTGGGGACCTGGAATTGGCCACCCCAAGATATGTCTCTTTGGCATCAGGATTATTTGAGGCTGATTGCTTTTGATAAACTGGGACAGGGAAGGAGGCTCTGAGGAGTGGAACTTGCCCTTTGTTAGGACACGTTTACATTTGTGAGGTAAATCTCTATCTGTAAAAGGTGCCTCCCTCTCTGTACCAGGAAGAAGAAAGGAGATGACCTACTCTCCAAAAACTCTTAATCAATACCAAAGGCAAGGACTTAAAATCTGCATTTTATTGTGCTAGTCTGGTAACCTCCTGTAACTGACTTCCCGCCCCCTCCCAACTTTGGCATTCCTTAAAGATTAAGCATCTTTCCTTAGGCTAGGAACTGATTGCTGAGCTCACCTGTGACCGCCCAGCTCCAGACAATTGACTTGCCTCTGGCTACGCCCTCCGAGACAGCAGACCACTACCTGCTGTATCCATCAAGCGCTGTGCTGACTGGGCAATCTTGTGACTATTGTGGTAGGGACATTTCAATCACGTGTGAAACACCCCGTTTGGGGGTATATAACCACTGTCTGCACCCCACTTCTTCGGTGCCCTTTCTTCCTTTGGGAAGAAAGGCCCCGGGCCATGGTTCCTCATAAAGCTTTGTTTAATTTTCTCTTGCTATTCTGTCTCATGTGAATTTAATTTGTTCTCCAGCCAGACGAACCCCCATTTGGGGAGAGGAAATGTCCTCCTCCCCTACAGCATATATATATGTATACCTCTCTAAGGTATCTTCCAACTCTACCTGAAACTACCAATAAATCTATACGTGTGACTGAGAGCAGATTCACTCTCTCTATATAGATTGCAGGAATATTTTTTCCCGTAGAATAAAAGTGATTGTTTCAGCTTCTATTAAAGGGAAGATTTCAGAATTCCTGTATCAATCGCTACAAAAGAGTGCATATTTGTGACGAGACGTAGATCAATGTAAGAACACAACTGTTTTAATCTAACTGTAATTTTTTGTAAAAAGTGTTCAATGACTTTTCCTATCTCTGTAATTGCTTTTGTTTTGTAAGTAAATCTATACTCTTGGTTTTCATAAATCAATAGAATGTTTTTGTTTCTTGTTCTTTTTTTTTACCCCCATTATTTGTAAGTCTGCTCATGAAAGATGCAAGGAGTAAAGACTTCAGGGGAGGTAATTCAATAACTTAGTCTCAACAGGTCATCAAAAAGCCAGCTTCTTTTGATGCCAGCCCTTAGATCATTTCCCCTACATTAAATCCAGTGTATATGAGGTTGAAACCAAAGCACTCTTTCCCTGCTTACTCCCTGGCTCCCTGGATGCAGAATCCGCTATCCACCATGGAGACAGACACAGAGAAGGTCTCCCACCTGGATTGCTTATCATCTCCTCCTCCTCCCTGCAAACAACCTCCCAAGGCAGAATGTAGGCTGGTGGGAAAGCTCCAACCAGCCAGGCCACTGACTCCCCGACCTCTCTACAAGCAGCCACATTTCTCACAAAACTTTATAACCCCTCGCCTTTTCTCTTTCGGGGAGACAAGATGAAATGAGACAAATTTGAGGGCTCACTCGTCTCCCGGCTGATATCCCGAAATAAAAACCCTTTCCTTGCCATGAGCCTGGCATTCCAGTTTTTATTTGGCCCCTTGTGTGGCGGGTAAGGAACCTATGTTTGTAGGCAGTAACACTTTCGGTCTCTGCTTGACCCACTACAGTGTGTATGGAATACTTCCTCAGGCTTCTTATTCAAGTACAAGATGGCTGCCATTGGCCCCTGGGGCTAGATGGTAATTCCTTCTTATTCAGCAAAACTGAGAGATTGAGTTCTTATGGATTTTCTTTAGGAACTAAAAAAGCTCTACCCTTACAAGTCTTTCTCAGACTTTACCTGACTCTTATTGGTTGACATTTTTTTTATGCATGCAACCCTCAAATAATTTTAACAGTTTTTGACCAATCAGAGTGTAATAGGTGTCAGAGAGTCGATAAAAATGTTTTTTATAAATGCCATCACAAAATATTTGTGGTGTGGGGACCTGGAAATGGCCACCCCAAGATATGTCTCTTTGGCATCAGGATTATTTGAGGCTGATTGCTTTTGATAAACTGGGACAGGGAAGGAGGAATGGAACTTGCCCTTCGGTAGGACACATTTACATTTGTAAGGTAAATATCTGTAAAGGTGCCTCCCTCTCTGTACCAGGAAGAAGAAAGGAGATGACCTTCTCTCTAAAAACTCTTAATCAATACCAAAGGCAAGGACTTAAATCTACATTTTATTGTGCTTCTCTGGTAACCTCCTGTAACTGACTTCCCTCCCCCTCCCAACGTTGGCGTCTCCTTAAAGATTAAGCATCTTTCTTTAGGCTGGGAACCGGTTGCGGGCGCTCATCTGTGACCCCCCCTCACCCCCCCCCCAGCCTGAGGGAACACACCTGCCACCCTGCGGTGTTCAGTGGGACAGCAGACCTATCTGTCGTTTCCATCAAGAGTTGTGCTGACAGAGCAGCCTCGTGACTATTGTAAAAGGGACTTTTCAATCATATGTGAAACACCCCGTTTGGGGGCTATATAACCAGTCTGTGCACCCCACTTCTTCGGTGCCCTTTCTTCCTTCGGGGAGAAAGGCCCCAGGCCATGGTTCCTCATAAAGCTTTGTTTAATTTTCTCTTGCTATTCTGTCTCATGTGAATTTAATTCATTCTCCGGCCGGACGAACCCACATTTGGAAAGAGGAAATGTCTTCCTCCCCTACAGTGGTAGTGATGTTAGCTTCCCTTTCGAGTGAAGCAGACATAAAACCATTCCCTGTCTTGGTTTCTTTAAATTCTAAAGCTCTAGTCATTGTGTATAAATAACACCCCTTAATTTACTTTCAAAAATAATTCCAATGCATTTTTTGACAATAAAAATTCTTCTTTTCTCTAAAGTATCTTGTTATAATATTATCCAATAAGAGCCTAGAAGCAAGTATTTACTTAGTTGTGTAAACTTCAAATGAAATGGGAGCAGATTTTTATCAATTCTGTTTCAATCTGAGAGGAACTTGCACAATTGAACTAGAAAAAACATCTAGATTTTAGTCTTAAATCTGAGATCAGTTAACTGCAAGATCTCAAATTTTACTCGTTATATAACCTTTGCAAATCTGTTTCTTTATCTGATACATATTGGAGTTTCACTATAAATATACTTTCAGCTTTAAAATTCTATGACTCTCTGAACATATTCTGTCTATCTCTCTGGCTTTGTGTGGGTACAGAAAATCATATTCCTTTTAGACATGCAAGACTTCTGTGAATCAGAGTACAGAGGTGTTTTTTACCCAGGCTATGTGTTATAAATATCTGCATTTAAAATTTTATTTGCTACCTACTGTGCCAAAGAGACTAAAGGACCCACACAAGGAAAATGTACAACTGTGGTTTAGAAATGCATGCTTTTTTCAAACAGAAGCTAATCCACGTGCAAATGTAAACAGTAAAATGTTACAACGAAAATGATTGGAACTTAAGTATCATTATACAAGCAGAGAGACTGTTAAGAGTTTTAGAATATTGATCACTTCCAGTATTTCCATCATATAAAAATACTGAGCCACTCATAAAGAACTTGTACGTGCTTTATTTCATTTTGCCCCTGTTAAATAGGTGATTTATGTAAGGTACGAGTTAGTGTCTATATTTTTATGTTTAAGAAATGATTTTCAGATTGAGAAGGTGGATAAATAATATCTTGCTCCCAATGACCAATAGAGTTAAGATATTAGCAGTGGTACTCTGATTTACAAAGTCTAGCAATTGAAAGTCTAACCGAATGTGACTGGGTTTATTTATTGGGTCTTTTTCTAAGTATGTTGATAAAGTCTGAACGTTCTTAATTCGGTGATAGAGAACACGCAGATCTATATGATCTGTTGTAAATAAATAATACAGTTAAACCCTAAAGTAACGTTGGGACATTTATATACAAAAAATTCTCCTTATGCTTTCTGGATGTGACCCAAAAACCTTTGAGTTTATGAAAAAAGTTTAGCAGGCTGAAGCCGAGTGAAGAAAGCAAGACTTACTCATACTTTAATAAAATATTTACTATTAAGAACTATTTTAATCAACTTTCAAAACTAAATTTATGATAGTTGAGAAGACTCTTTCTCACAAAGCATTGAAGAGAGATGAGCACACACAACTCCATCCTGTAGAATTGGCCACCAAAGCATGTAGCCTTGAATGTCGGGACGAAATATCAATATTCACAGGATTTACAGTAGGGAATAAAGGTAGAGATGATAATTTGTGCCTGAGAGTGAAAAACAAAATAAGCTGCATCATATCATGTCCTGAATGAAAGATCTATTTGTTTGTGGGTGTGCAAAAGTTATATATTTAACCCAGATCCCCCAGCTGTTAACACTGCATTTACTTTGTCAGTATCTATATGTCTCTATCTCTATCTCTATTTCTATCTCTGTCAGTCTTTCATCTATCTATGTACTTTTTTCCTATTGAAGGCAGTTTGCATACATGATGATTTATGAACCTGGATAAGTTAGTGTCTATTACCTATTAAGAACACATCACCTATATAACAAGTGTACACATGTCACAATTAAGAAATTAACACTGATACACTGCTAGTGACAACCCACAGACCCCATTTAAGTTTCACCAGTTGTTCCAATTATGTCCTCCTTACCAAGGGATCCAATGTTACATCACAGATTATATTTCCTTGTCAACTCTCTTTCAGGACATTCAATTTGGAATACTTTCATAGTCTTTTCATTGCTTTCATAATCTTGATTTTATTTTTAGTAATACAGGAAGTTATTTTATAGAATTTATTTTATAAGGAAATTATTTTATAGAATACTGCCTGAATTTGGGTTTGACTGGTATTTCATCATGATTGCTTTTTGTTTAGCTTTTTTAACAGAGCAATTAGAGATGTGATGTGTATTCTTCCATCCTGTCAGTTGGTGCATGATAAAAATGTTCCATATCGTGGGTCATGTTAATGTTGATCACTAAATTATGGTGATATCTGGTAGATTCTTCACTCTTTTTTCTTTTATAAATTATGAGTATTTTGTGAAGAGATGCTTTGTGATTAGCTGGACATTCTGCTCTTTTCACATTTTTAACCATTACATTTTCACATCCGTTGATATTTCTCTAAATGAGTTCTTGCCAGGAGGGTTACAAAATGGTGATTTTTCTAATTCCATAATTTCTTATGCATTTGTTAGTTGGCATTTAACTGTAGATAAGAGTTTTCTTTTCTCCAGATTCAAATATTTATTCATTTATTTATATTGGCATGGATTTATGAATTCTTCTTTAATCAATGGGTAATTACCTATTACTGTCATTTTGTGTGTGTGTATTTGCTTTTCGTTGCCTCAGATTTGTCCACTGAAGCCTCTTAAGATTAGATCTCTTGCCCTTTTAGCAGGTTTCTCCCATTCTTTGAAAATTTGCTTGTTTTCTGGCGTAGGAAGATATTCCAAGCTTTTCTTATGAGTTGTTCTTCCCACCTTTGGATCAGTCATTTCCCCAAAGAATCTGAATTCCTTATGGTAAAGAAAGACACTCAGAAATATTTCTAAATATTTAGAAATCCAAGATCTGAGCACTAGGTTTGCTCATTGTTACTGGAGTGTCACTGCTTTCAGGCTTTCTCAGTGAATAGACCAAGGACATTTCTGATGGATATATATGCACAAATACACACACACATACACACTCCACATGCACACCTCTGTTTCTTTCTATATCTATCTACGTAAATATATTGAAAACTATTAGTTCATACCAAGAACTCCTATTATATCCCAACTCCATACAGTTCATTTTGCATTTGATCCTTTCCCTCCTTATATCTTCATCTGACAGTGAGAAACTGCACTTGTTTTTTCTTCAAAATCTTTTCTTGTTTGCTCAGTTTTCCTCTATCTCTCAATCCTGTCAGGCTGGCTCCTCACTCAGTCCTAACAGTCAGTCCAACTTTAATGGCTGCCTGCAACATTGCTGGCCCCAGACACTGGTGGGCCTCGCAGCTCTGAACCAGAAGGCCACCTCCATATTATTTATGGAATATATATATATATATATTATGGAATGGCATATATTATGGAATGGGAGGGGCTATAATGGCTTTTTGTTTTACTTTACTTTTTTTGTAGGTATTACTTTTGATAATTTTGTTCTTAATTTTGCTTCATCTTTATTGTGATGGTGGTTGTTTTATAGAAGGAAATCAGAAAAATTGCTAACAAAGGAGGGAAGTGCCATCACTGACAAGACACAGGACATGCTGTAGGAAGTTAAGATATAATCATTCATTTATTGAGCTAATGAATGTGTATATAATATTCAAGATATATTTTATACATGAAATGTATAAGTATACAAATATATGTATGTCAGTCTGTAAGTGTATTTTTATGTGTAGGTGTATGTATTTATTTATATATATATATATATATATTTTTATATATGTATATATGTAGAGAGAGAGAAGGAAAGAGAGAAAGAGAGAGCATGACATATAGACCATATTCTTAGCACAGGATCTGTGCTACAGCTTATAAAAGGATAGGTATATATCTTGGCTACAATCAAACAGCTAAAGAGCAATCTATTTAGATTTCAATATAAATGTCATACTCTTAATTACTATGTTTGAAAATTTACATATTTATAATATTTTTATTTATAATATTTAATAATTATATTATAATATGTGTATCATTGTGCCTAAATTAATTCCTGGGGTCACTTTAAAACTGCATATAAAATTACTTCACTTTCCAAAATATATTTGATTTTTATGTGTTTGGTAAAAAAGCAACAAAAAGAGGAACAGAATTACTGTCTACTATTGAGAAAAAGTAAAATAGTAATGGTAATGAAAATGATGATGATAATTATAATAAAAACTTTCAACAGGTTCTCTATGTAGAGCCTGTTCATGGTTATCTTGAGAAGAAATCTCCTGAGCGCTTGTGTGTGGTAACACATAAGAATAGCTTATTGCCTTTCTGATTGTTCATTTCCCCTTTGAATAGGCAGAGAATTGTTATCAATATAGAACTCTGTCTTTGAAGATAATTTTAATCACCAATCACACATATATTTTGCAAATTACCCTAAAGTACAATTCTTCAGTACATGAGAATTTAATAGGACTCACTAAGGCGTCCTTAGTGTCAGCTCAAATACAATACATTCAGATGAAATTACTTTCCAAGCCATAGTTGGGGAAAGGCTAAGCAATTTTCTACAAACAATTATTATTGACTGCTCTGATGGTAGCATGATGTTAAAAAGAAATTTATTACTCTATTTTAGGTTTCTGGATTTTCAGTTTATCGTCTAACACCATGCCTATATCTGATTTCTATTAAGCTGGGAGATGAAGAAGATTGTATATGTTCAGAGACTATTAAATAGGAGTTTAGATGTTGTTGTTAATTCAGGCTTGACATATTGCAATACATATACAAAGAAAGGTAATTTGTTTAGAATGCCAATTGTACTTTTCTGTGTCATTTTTAATTTTGGGGAATTATGTTTTTTTCTACTATTAATATGATATAATTGTATCATCTTGTTAATGAAATGATTAATATAATGCCATAAAATAACTAGATATTATAGTCCATTGTACTTGTAGAGTTTTGAAACTTGCAATTTGAAGACTGAACAGTGATCTGGAAATTTGTCACAGTTCATATAATTTACATTTTAAGAATATAGCTTTTATTTGCAAGGTGTGTAATAAAATGTAATAATAACCAGCAATAATACTAATAAACAAATAAATAAGTAACATTTGTTGATTGTTTATAATGTGCCAGGCATCATTCTATCTCTTTTCATAAGTATTTTGCTCATTTTGTAATAAAGGACTCTCAGGTACACAGTTGGTACCAAACTTGTCTAAGGTCACATAACTAGATTTAGTGGGACTGAGATTCAAAAACAATATGTCGACATGATTAGCCATTACTTAATATGTAGTCCTTTAGCATTGAGTAAGTAAAGGCATTTTTAAAAATATAATAGTTATTGCACAGAATAATGCTTTATATTTATGTTTTTGTTCTAGAGAGAAATTACATTCCAAATGTCTTTATTCCAGTTATGAGCACTTATTCTCGTTAACTATATGTATTAGTTACCTATTGCTGCTGTGCAATATTACGATGAACCTACTGGCTTAAAATAATGCAAATTTACTCATATTTTATTTCATACTCACCTTATAGTCTTGGAGGACAAAAATCTTAAATGGTTTTTATTGGGCTAAAATCTAGGTCTATGTTCCTTTGAGAGGCTCTGGGAATGAGTCTGCTCCCTTGCTTCTTCCAGCTTCTAGAGGCTGACTGCAATCCTTGGCTCATGGCCCCCTCCTCCATCTTCAAGCCAGCAGTTACATCCCTTGGACTTCTGCTTCTACTGATCCATCTCCTTCTCTCTCTCTCTCCTCCTGCTCCCATATCTTTAGGACCCTTTTGAGTACACTAACCTACCTGAGTTGCTCAGGATAATGTCCCCATTTCAAGATTCTTAATTTATCTGCAAAGTCTCTCCCTTGCAACAGTGGGAGGGCAACAAGTGATATCATTGCAATGTGTCAGCACAAGTGCAAGATATAAATATTTAAGATGGAGTTGACGTACTTTCTAAATGTTAAAAGATTACAAATATATTTTTGGAAAACGTGAGTCAAACAAATAAATCATAAAAATCTATTCATTTGTAAAATAATCACAGGAAGATACTTTATTCTCTTAGAATTTTCATTTGTCCCTATAGAATTTAGAAATAAGATTTTCCTCTGAGGGAAAATTGAAGGTTTTCAGAATCATCACAATATATGTCAAATTTCCCAAAGAATTCCCACAGAATGCCTCCCTGATTAATGATTCAAAAAAGAATGGTTAACGAGGAGTGGTAGTTGTTGAAGGACTGTTTATTGTGAAATGCATAAAAGACACTCTGCATCTTACGTTAGGCGTCCATCCTCATTCAAGGAGGTAAGATGGCTGAAGATTTTTGAAATTCTTGCTGTGAGGTCGTGCATAGGTGATACCTTCGTTCTCAATGTATTTTGAAATTCAAGTCTTTTAAGTCTATAACCCTTAAAGGTAGACTTCACAAATTTGTGAATTCATCATGGTGACACTTTGAACATTAGCTATGAGATGACTTCTCCTGACGTCAGCTTTATTTCACCAGATACTTTTTATTAAAAGTATACAACCTTTAATTTAGCAATCATAAGAAATGGCAAGATACTGTTCATATTAATTTTAGGAGATCTGTCTGATTTTCTTAGTGTTGTTTTTATTCAAAGTTCTTGCTCTTAAGAGGTGATGCTCAGAGTTGAGGAAGAAGAATAAAGGAATTGGGACTGTTTCAATTTTATATTTTTCTTTTCTTTTTTTTAAGATTGGCACCTGAGCTAAAACTGTCGCCAATCTTCTTTTTTTTCCTGCTTTTTTTCTACCCATATCCCCCCAGCACATAGTTGTATATTTTTAGTTGTGGGTCCTTCTAGTTGTGGTCACTTTTATATTTTCTGTTTTGATTATTTTTCATTATTGGAGGTGGGGTTTTTTTGTTTGTTTTTTGGTTATTTTGCTGAGGCAGATCTGCCTTGAGCTAAGATCTGTGCCAATCTTCCTCTATTTTGTATGTGGGTCACCACGAGAGTATGGCCGTGAAAAAGTGGTGTAGGTCCACTCCGGGGAACTGAATTTGGGCTGCCAAAAAGGATCACGCTGAACTTAACCAGATTAGGCCATGGCGCTGGCCCCTATTTGAGTTTTGTAGCCCCTTTTTGAAATTAATAATATAAGTTTCTATAATCTCTTGACATTATAAGTAGCTTTACAGTTAGTCTCATGCCAGGCTATATGTTCCACAGCAGAGACATTCTATTTGTCTTTTGTTCACCATTGTGTATTTACATCTTTCCAGCTGGATAGTAGCTGCTCAATTAGTATGTGCTGAATAATATTACATATTAGATGAAATATATATACATAAAATTAATATTCAATTCTTATTTATTATTTGTTAATTTATACACCAATCACTTATTATCCATTCATTCATTAGAATATATATATGCCCCCACACACATATACACATACATATGTATGAATAAAAAGGATTAAAAGATGCAACCTTTTCTCAGGAGAATGACTTTCTCGGGGACAAACAGAGAATGCATCTACAAATTTAGATGCACACCTTTTTCTCTGTAACTGTTCAAAATCCACCCTAATCTTTAATTTTAGGTTATATATAAATTTAAGGCATTTATATTGATTTTGGAGTATTTGGAGTTACATGTAAATATAAGGCATATACGCTGATTTGGGGGTCTTCTGTGCACTGCCAGTAGCATTTGTCTTGATTCTTTAGGGTTTACCGCAGGTGAAAGAACACACAGAACCAACAAAAGGTCACACAGGCACCTTAAACTCTTCATGGCTTAGCAGGGCTTACCAAAAATAATCTTGACACCATGCTCATGTAAGGGACATTTGAATCTACCTGGTTTCTAGGCACTTCTTATCTACTGAATTTCAGATCTGTTTTGCTTTTTGATTCCTGGATATACTCTTTAAATCTCAATTCAAAATTTTACTGCAGTTTGGATGTTTTGATCCCTATAGCTAAGCCTGGTGCCTTGCTAGGACACTCCCTCCAAGTTGTCTGTCGATAAAACTGGATACTGATAGAATTCAGATACCATAGACAATAGAAAACCATTGAACTCCATTTATTATGTTGTCCTCAAGGATAGTGTTATTACAAAGTGATGTAATATAATGATCTCTTTAAAATTTGTGCATTTTATATTGTTGTTTTTAAAGTGCAATCATCAGTTTAACATGAAATTTACTCAGTGTCAGTAACATTAATTTTAATATTTTCACAGGTGAACGAAAAATGATTATAAACAATGGTTCATAGTCATAAAGAAAATTCAAAATTAATATTATTAAAATAAATGACTTTAAACATTTCTATAATTTGCAGTTTGATGAAAATATATTTGTCCTACACTCCTATAGTAATGTTGATGTTCAAATGCTTCATTTTTCACTTAATAAATAGGAACTATTAAAATGTATGTTTTTATGTTAAATTGTATTTAATGAACAGATTTTATAGAATCCAAGAGTGCCAAGGGAGTTAATTATATTTGTAAGATAAAGTAATATATTGCATGCTAAATATGCTCATCAAACCATATAATATTTACACAGTAGTGAAAAATATAACTGACAAAACATACTGTAACAGTATATTCTAAATTAATATTTATGAGAAATCATTTCTGATATTTACCTGCCATTATATAATCAAGAGATTTAGAAGCATCGATGTATTGGCACTAAAGCTCATTCTTCACATTTAGAAAAATAAATAATTATTTTTACGGTAGTGCTAAAATTCATATAAATATAGGCAATTTGAAAAGAAATAGTAAAATATTTCAAGGAAACAAAAACTCCAAAGAATTGCAATGGTCTTAAGAAAATCCCACAGTACTTAAAGAGGTTATTATTTGAAAACACTTAGAATATTTGAGAGAGTCATTGAAAGAAGACAAAAGAATTCTCGACATCTACTTGATCATGAGTCAATAAAGCACCAGGAAATCTGGCTTTATTGTATGCTGTTTCCCACTAACAAAAGCAATTTGTAGGCTGGGAATGAGTTGTGGGCCTTGGCTGCCTAAGGAAATTGCAGAGGCAATAATCCTAGGTTCACATTTAAAGACATTGGCGCTTTTTTTGAAGTTAAATGCAGTGAAGGCTTTTACATTTGTGTCTTATTAACCAGCTTCAAATAGGGCTATGAAGCACTTTGTTCTCACTTTACAGGAAGCCCTAGAGACATTCTTTTGCTGCTAAAGGATTTGTCTTTGCCACATTGTTTGGTAAATTTCCATTTACTACAAAGAATGAAATAAAGGAAATTCTGAAGTGAGTTTAAAAGGATAGAAAACAATTGTACAGTGCTTTATTTCCTAATCGGACAATGAGAAATGGCTCAAAACATAAATGTTACGTCTTCATTTTTCCCTGGGGACTTGAGGATTTAGAATGGACAACTGAGATTAAAAATAAAAACTCTGCAAGTCAAATCCAATTCTTAAGATAGTGAATTTACTTCTAATTTGGTAAACGAAAGTTAAAATATGAACTGGCCCCTATTACTGTGATGTTTGCCTATAATATAGTGTAGAGATAACATCTTTAAAATTATGCCATTTTAAAGAAAATATTTGGTTGATTTCTTTGAATCAGGATTAAAAGTATCCATTTTACTGCCTGGAAAACATTGGAAGGGTTGGCATTGATTCCTAAGAAAACTAAGGAACTAGCTTAGATGTAATAAACCGAAGTTTGGAAAACACAAACTGCCTTTATCGATTGTGATGAGTAAGTGACAGGCAATAGAATATATTGGAGTATATGAGGAAGCCATTTGGTTTCAAACTTAATTCGACCTAACCTTGTTTTTCCAAAAAGGTCTGGCGTAGCCTGTTGAGCAAGCGTTGTACATCTGCTTTAAACATTTACAATGTCTCAAAGACAAGAATGATGCCTTCAATCCCACAACTAGAAGGACGTGCAACTAGGATATACAACTGTCTACAAGGGGGGTTTGGGGAGATAAAGCAGAAAAAGAAAAAAAAGGAATGATACCTTCAAAGATAAGAATGTGGCTTCCTCCATCAGCATTTCCTTAGAGATAAGCATCTCTTCCTAGAAGCTAAGCATTAATTACCCACCTGCTGTTTTCACCTTGCGACAACTGACCTGCTGTGACAGCAAAGCAATCTCGTGACTGTTGTAAAAGGGATATTCTTGTCATATATGATGTATGCTCTTTGTTCCCAGATGGTATATAACCACTCCATACACCTCGCTTCTTTGGTGTGCTTCCTTCCTTGGGGAAGAAAACCTCTGGGCTGTAATTCTCAGACCTGGCTCATAATAAAATCAGTCCGATTTTGATTTATGGATTGATTATGGATTATTTGAATTGACAGTTGTTTTATGCTTTATGGGGTACCAATAAAGTGTTAAAAGCACCTGAGTAAGTTTTCCTTTCTGTGGGCACATTAATGTATTCAAGAAATTGGTGGATTTTTAGATCAGAATTATCTGGCAGAAACTTCAAACTCAACAGCTTCTTGAATATAACTTGGACAAATTATTCACTATTTTTGAGTCTCAGAAATTCTTACGGATTAAATAGGCATCCTCCTTGCTTTAGAGAGCTTCTAAGAGGATTGAGATATTAAGTATTACATTATATAATGCATTGTAAAATACATTTCCAGAGAAGGTATTCAGGGACATCTTATTCTCCTTCTGTGCACTACAATGCATCTTCACTCATAATATTTCCAGAACATTCCAAATTTGGGAGCTTTATTCACTTTTCCATCCCTAAAATTAACATATAAACTTGCATTAATTATGATTGAATGTATAAGTAAATGAATGCATTGAATGAATGATTGAAATGAAAATCTCTTCAATCTTAGAATAAAATGTAAAAGATCTTAGAAGTAATTGGCGTGATAATTATTACATTTATGTTTGCTTCCACTAATCCTTCAAATAACAATAACAACAAAAATCCAGCTGGGATCTAGTATCACGAAAGTACATTTTGTGTTGAACATGTTTATATTCTATAGGCATTCAATAATGCTCGCCAACTTAAAAAATACTTATACCCATTCTGCATTATGTCTGTGTTCCAAAAAATGAAAACTACCGTCTTAGCCAAGCCTCCTCATTTAGTAGCTGAAAGTATTAGAGTCAAGAGACGTTAATTCCCTTTGCTTTTTTCACACAGGTAATTAACAGCAGAGCCAGGAACTGGCCCCCAGTCTCCTGGAAAGCAATCTGGTGCACTCTCCTTTAGAGGGCTCTGCTTCCCTATTTGGACCATTCTTCTCAGTGAGAGCAAATACAAAGATGAAGAATGAATGGGACTCAGAGGGTTGATTGTCATAGTTTCAGTGAATAACCCAGGGCTTCAAAGCTTTCAGAACAGTTCTGGTAAACATTCCCTGAAAGTTAATGACATGTTACTTTGTTTCCTTACAAATTATTGAAATGCCAGCATATAACAGTCAAGAGTTTAGTCACAAAAGCATGATGTAGACATAGTTATAACAAGACAAAACGGCTATAGCTAAGGGGGCTTAGTGTGATCAGTTTAAAAAGCAATACGTAGCAAAAGTGGCAATTCTGAGTTTTTATTTTTAAAGTTCTAGGTATTATGAAAGGGGAAAAGGAACAATTTCAGGAAAATAATGGGAAAGAAAATAAATACAACTTTGTAAGTAAAAGAGGATTTTCCAAGGATCAAATGGTAAAAACAACAACAAAAACAAAGAATTTTGATAGAATTTGCATTATTTACTGCAACATGAAAAGCTAAATAAGAGTTATTTATGTCCTCATAGAGTTTAATATTCAGAGTGGAAAATACATGCATGGTAATATTTAACATATTGTCCATGTTTGGTAATGATCTAAGTGTTTTGAAAATATTATAACTTTTAATTCTTCCAATAACCCAGTGAAGTAGCATCCCTCACTTTTATATGGGGGACCTGACAAACAGAGGTTAAGTAAATTGTCCATAGTGTCATAGGTAATCATTGACCTTGATAAATTCAGTGGTCAGTCCGACTTCAGAGAAGCAGTGCTCAACATTTCTGTTCTACTGTCTCGGAACCACTATGCTATACTCTGTGAAGACATAAAGCCAGCATGATAAAAACTAAATAAAATAATAAAGGAACACAGGAAAGTATCAATTATTTTCAACTGGAAACAGTAAAAGTTTAACTAAATTATTGGCATTTAACATTGGCTTAGGAAGTCCATGGGCAGGAAAGAGAGAGAGGAAAGAAATGTTACACGAACAAATACACAACAAAGCAATTATTCATAAACTGCCTCAATCCACATTGTAGCCACAGAAACATCCTGCAAGAAGTTCTTTTCTAAACTTAACATTTTGATTTTTCACCTGGTAATTCTTCTTGTCTACCATGTACAAGATATAACTACTTAGTTATTCATTGATAAAGTCAGCCTGAAGATTAAGAACTTATAGCATGTTCCAAGTTCCATTTCTAAGTGAATAGGAAACAGAAATCAAGATGTAGTTCTTGTCAACACACCATCTGCAGTACTGTTTGGGATGCAGAAAAATCAAATGTTATCTTTAATTTATATTGTATTTGGTAGAGGTAAGCCCAGGAGTTAAGAAGAATCAAACCAAGTCTACTAAGGTTCAGGGAAATATTCCTGTAGAAAGAGATGCTGTAGAGAATACTAGAACATAACTAGGAGTAAAAGGGTTAGATTAAAACAACAAAAACAAAAAATAACATTCTAGAGGAAGTGAAGAATTATGGAGGAGAAAAAGACCGTACACCGTTCTCTAAACCATGTGGTATATCACTCAAAACATCCCTAACTCAACCTGCTTGTGGGACAAAGATTTTACAGAATGTAGGCTCAAAGTATACTACTACTAGTTGTCTTTCACCTGTTAATTCTTCTTATCTGCAGTCTATAAAAAGACATGAGCTCTGCAGGAAACATCAACATGGCCCAGGAGGGACTGCTATTCTCTATTTTGAAAATATTTAAGATTATGAAAAATTGTACAAATGAGGCCCTAAAGAAGAACCATGACCCAACAAGGGACTAAAAAGAATGGGCATAAATGTACCTTGCATCGTATACCCTAGTAAACAAAGAGAAACAAGTCAAAGTGAAATGCTTCTACGTAAAAGGAAGAACAGCTCCTAAAAGACCTTGTAGTTGGCATGATAGTGACGGTCAGCTTGCCTCCTCTTTCAATGCTGAAAATTGCAAATGAAATGTGGCTTAGAAGTAAAAAAAAAAAAAAAAAATTCTGGTGAAAAAATGAAGTGATATTGTGAAAAATCCTTTGCTACGATGTTAGTGTGGCTTCTTCTCACAACACTTTCTTCAATTAACCTGGCCAAAGTAAGTTAATCGCTTTTCCATGCTCCTGTAGCACACTGCACCAGTGATGATTACATATAGCTCTTAGCAAATTTTGTTACAAATTCCATGTTTATTTATTTTCCTTATGCTCTAGGCTTTGAAATATTTCAATGAGTGATGCATGAACTAATTACCTTATTAGCAAATTAATTAGAAGATTGGACACGTGTTTTTTAGAATCCGTTGATATATATTATTTGCTTTTGTGTGTGTGAGGAAGATTGGCCCTGAGCTAACATCCGTTGTCAATCTTCTTTTTGCTGGAAGAAGATTGCCCCTGAGTTAACATCTGTGCCAATCTTTCTCCATCTTGTTAATGGAATGCCACCACAGCATGACTTGATGAGTGGTGTGTAGGTCCATGCCCAGGATCTGAACCCGTGAACTCTGGGTAGCCAAAGCAGAGCATGCGAACCTACCACTATGCAGCTGGACTTGCCCTATTATTTGCTTTTATATGTCGTTATTTTGTGAATGACTAATTGAGAAGAGGAAAACTAACTCAACCATTTTCTATAAAATACTTCAGGCAAGTCATTGATAATATTGAAGAGAAGTTTGAAGGGAAGAAATAGGCTAGTGAAACTTCAGCTCTGACATCACATTTCTTTTTAATATTTTATTTTCAAATTAAATAGTAGGCATTTGTATTTACTTTTTCATATGAACTGAGGTATAACTAATAAAAAATATAATATATAATTATATAGATGCTAATTTACTATATTTAAATATTATATGCTCATACATATTTTGTTGTAATTAAATTTGTTAATATTCCATCATATTCCAATAAAATGACCTAAGGTGGCATATACTAGTATATATTATCACTCTACACATATATCAAGGTAGTTTTTCATAATAAATAGGTTAATCAACCAATAAGTACTGAGGCCCTTACATTGAGAGTTCCAAGTTTCTAGGAACATAACGAGCTAGACTGACAAAGTCTTGCCATCATACAACATATATTCCAGTTTAGAATTATGTTAGCAATTAAACTTGTGTTATTCAGCTTCAAATCTACCTCTTTATATTCTGCTTTGCAGTGCTTAGACTAGGATTCCTTAAACCACATTTTTTTCTTTGTCATCTAGCTTCTTCTGTTTTCTGCCAAATGAAGGCACTATAGAGGGTAGGGGAAAAAGATGGGTGTACATTTTCCTCCCTTTCTGATTGCTGTTTCAGTTGGTGCCTTGCATCATTTGTTATTCACCTTGGAAGTATCATTTTATTCTGTTTTCCAGCTTTCTTTAGCACTCAAAACTAATCTTTTCACGCTTTCTGAGAACTGTCAATACTAGCCAGACAGTGACCCTTGCTCAGAGCCCAGCTCTGCGAGGCTTATCATTACTGAGGTTCCAGCACCAGCCGGGATGCTCACTCTCCTCAAGGCCTGACCCCAGACTGACATGGACTCTCTTTGAGTGTTTGTCCTTGGATAATCCAAATATTATCTCTGATCTTCTTGAGTGTTTTCGTTTTGCTTTTCCGGACATCCCAAAACTATGTAACCAATATCCTATACCAAATTTTCTCTATTGAAATATTTAATGCAGTGTCACTTTCCCTGATTGGTATTAGATTCAGTACCTGAAATTAGAAACGGTCTCAAGAAAATAGAACCATACATGTGGGATTATGACATTGTTTGGTTATGTGTTATCTTGAAGACAGTAATCTTCCTTGTTCCTTGACAATTAAAAATGGAGTATTAGTAGAGGGAATTGATAAAATTTATTAAGACTTCTTATTGATTATGAAGTAATTATTACTGAAGCAAGTGAATGAGGGTCAAGAAGCTATTGTACATAGCGGTAATGTTTGTAATGATCACTAAAGCATCTGTGAGATGGAATGTCGGATTGTGAATGCACCAAAGAGCTTATGTAAAGAAAATTACAAGCTTTCAAATTTACATCCTCAGCTCACATAATAGTTAGAGAACCAGAGAACATCTATGGAAAACTTAAAATAATCACCTAACCATCTTTTATTTGTTACAGCTGTAGGGCAGAGCTCACTGAATATCAGACTCAAAATGTAATTATATAGCTTTCAGAATTGCAGCATATGTTGAATTCATAGATTCATCTAGTCTCTTAGTTGAAGCATTGATTTTGAAAGAGTAGGACCACAACTTCATAGGCATATAGATAGAAACAGATGAAGCTGAGAATGTTGGATCCCCAAATTGCTCTGAGGTGTCCTTGCTAGCAGGAGATGTCTGCTCTAAGGAGATCTATGCTCTGCAGTGTCTAAGAAGACAAGTTTTACCTTCCTTGAAGACCCTTTATCAATCTCACCCTGGGTAGCTGGCTTGCAAGGGGCTACTTATTCCTATCTAAACCCATCCAGAGCCCTCATTATGTCTTCTGGTATAATAGAGAGATTCATATCCAAGGGGAGATAAGTATATTACCTTTCTCAGAGTAGAAAGGCTATCCTGCAAAAAAATTTTTGTTTACAAGATTTGTCTATTTTATATTATAGGCTACATGGAAATATGTTTTGGAAATCTAATATTGGTAGAACAAGAAGAATGGAATAAAACTCTGTAGTAAGCCAAATTTATAAAAATGCATCAATGACGTATGAATTTAACATGTTAATTTGCACAGAAAAACTGGCTGTAAGAGTTTGCTTGATTGTTTGACTGAGGCTTGGACTTATTGGTGGCGTACATTCAGTGAGGTTGGGAGGTCATTACCTTCCTGGTATAGCATAGGAAAAAAGGATCCAAAGCCTTAGGGAGTTAGAAATTTTGTAGTGCATTGATTGTATGTTATGTCTATGCATTCAATCACTCTATTCTCCAATCAAAGATGTGAGACCAGTGGTACTCTCTTCACCAGGGAATTGAGAACTACATTTATGAGGGGCTTGTTAGCTTACTGGAAATCTCTGTGGTAACTGTGCTCTGAAGGCCGAGTATGGTGGAGGAGATTCTGTCCTTAAAATGGGCTTCAGGATGGCGACAGCATCAGAGATAGAACCTCAGAGTGATGAGGTTGAGCAGCAGCACGTGTAGGCAAGAGGCAAGGTGGATATAATTTTCCTAGTGAGCAGTAAGGAAAACTGGTAAAGATGTTTGACAGTCGAAAGTAATATCATATCTCTGAGGGGATTTAAAAGATTACTGTCACTAAGAAATACTTGAAAATTCTGGATTGGTGATTCCTATGACACCTCAGTTTAACTCACTTGTTTGGCCTGTGCAGAGGCAGATAGATCTTAGAAAAAGATTGTGAATTTTAGATGTATGTTTAGATGTATTTTAGATGTATGTTTACTTGAGGAAGTCTATACAACTATCGATCAAGGAAATGCTTTATTATTTTTCTCAATATAAAAGGTGCACCAAAGGCAGATTGTTATTGCGTGGCAGATATAACAGTGTACTTTCCTTGTCTTTTTTCAAGGCTATATCAATTTTCCTCCTTTTGTCATAATCCAGTCTGCAGGAATCTTGACAGTATTGACAAACCACAAAATAATTTACACCGTTCACCTATAATGGTAAGAGCTCTTTTATTAAATATGATGTGCAGGAAGTAGGAATGGCCATAAAATTCTTAGTAAGAAAGGTGTGAACTGGACATTGAAGTTGAACCTGACAAAAATTAAGCATTTTGCCATCTCAAATGTTCTGGATATCCTCTGGTCTAGAGCATATAAGTATAACCCCTCCAATGGCACTTTGCATCACGTACTTCAAAAATAATATGTTGCATGCATTTTCTGTGACAAATAAGACTGTCAGTGTTGTGTGAGTGAGCCCAAGAGCAAGGGAAAGCCCCATAGGAAATTCAGTATTCAATAAAAGCTATGATGTCAAATGGACTTTCTGTGCAGCAGTTCCATTGGAATGTAAAATGTCTGTGGCAAAAAGGTCTGCTCTGAAATATTTGGCAGGTCCAATAGGACATTGAGGACTCCTAGGAGTGTTTTGAAGCAACATCTTATCCTTTTCTGCATACAACACTTTTTTGTTTCCTTGTGAGGAATACTTTCTGACTTGCTATGAGCCCTATATAAATTGAAAAATGATCACAACACATCGAGGGATTATGAAGCTTGACCTGACAATTTGGATCGGGTGTCTTCTGACTTACTGCCTCACAAAGCAGGGCATGCACGGAAGCCATCAATCATCCTATGTAAATAAGGCATGAAATCAGGTTCAAGCTGGTAAATAAGGTACAAAGAAGTTATATGAGCAGGTGGCTCTGATTCTTTTAAGTCTTTCTCTTAAAACATGACCACTGCTCCTCTTATGGCCTCTTAACTTTATGACAAACTGACTGAAGAGGAAATATCTTAAGCCTTTTGTCCACATAATACCCAACCATAAAGAGCCTACTGCAGTAACAGAGCCTCGATCAGAAGTGTGTCCTTGAAAGACAATGATGAATGGAAACAGTCTCAGTGGGCAGAACATCAACATATCGTGTTTTATATTTACTTTGTCTGGATCAAGAAATAGATAGATATAGATCTATGTTAATGCATGGGCTGTAGCCAATGGCTTGGCTGTATGATTAGAAACTTGGAAAATGAGTAGAAAACAGAATTCAAAAATTGGTACAATGGGTTCAGAGCAATATATCAATAGACCTATTGAAACAGAATATAAAGAGATGTGTCCACCATTGAATGCTTACCTAAAAAATGTTCATCTAATTCAGGGAAGGCTTTCAATAATCAGTTAGACAACATGACCTCTCCCTTGGATATCAAGCAGCCTCTTTCTCCAGCCACCTTGATGCTTGCTTAGTGGGCTCATTTAAAATTGGCCATGGTGGGGCTGATCCCATGGCCAAGGGGTTGAGTTCATGCGCTCCACTTCAGCGGCCCCAGGTGTCACCAGTTTGGATCCTAGGGGCAGACCTAGAACTGCTCATCAAACCACTTTGAGGTGGTCTCCCACATAGCAGGACTAGAAGGACCCACGACTAGGATATACAACTATGTACTGGGAAGCTTTGGGGAGCAGAAGAAAAAAGTAAATAAATAAATAAAATTGGCCATGGTAGAAGGGCTGGAAGCTCTGCATGGCCTAAACGATGTGGAATTTCCTTTCCGAGACTCAGTTTGTTATCTCCATTGCTAAGTGCCAACTTTCCAACATCAGAGAACAATGCTGAGGCCTTGATACAGCACCATTCCCAGGGACAATTTCACTGGATCCCTTCTTGCAGGGAGGGCAGTGATTTGTTCTCACTGGTATAGGAAGACACTTCATTTATGGATTTACCTTTCCTCCATGTCATGTTTTATTAGCACCACCATCTATGTATTTATTGCTCCTGAACAAGAGTATTATTTTGCAGCAAATAAATGTAGAAATGGGCATATGCCATGAAATTCAGAGGCTTTTCTATGTACTCTGTCATTCCAAGCAGCTGCCTTGATAAAAAAGAGGAATGACCTACTGAAGGCTCAGTTATAGTGTCAGCTGAGAAATAATATCATGAAAGTTCATTGTTCTACTTACAGACTGTGATCTATGCTTTAAGATAAATATCAAAATATGGGCTATATTTTTCCATTGCCAGGAAATATATATCTTGAAATCAAGGAGTGAAATGAGGGAGGATCAAATTATTATTGCTTAGTTTTCTGTTGCTGCCATAAAAAAAGTCACAAACTCAAACATTCACTTAAAACAGCAAAAATTTATTGTCTTAGAATTCTGTCAGTCAGAAGTCTGGTGGGCTCCATGCAGCTGTACGACTAAGGTCCCCATATCCTTGCTGGCTGTCAGCAAGGGTTTCTTCTCGTCTTCTACAGGTCACACACCCTGTCTTGTGGTACTCATCCTCCATCTCAAAACCACCAATGGTGCATTGTGTTCTCATTCTTCAGATCTCTCTGGTTTCTCTCTCTGCTGCATTTCTCCTCTGCTACTTCCTCTTTAGTGGCACCTCTCTGAATGACCCTTCTGCCTTTATTTTCTGTTTTTAAGTGCTCATGTGAGTATATTAGGCCCGCCTAGATAATCCAAGATAATGCCATCTTGAGGTCAGCTGCTTAGTAACCTTAATTTCATCACTAAAGTCCCTTCACAGAAGTACAGTCATGCGTCTGATAATGACCTTTCAGTCAACGACGGACTGCATATACGATGGAGGTCCCCTATGATTAGTACCAAATAGCCTATAAGTGTAGTAGGCTACACCATCTAGGTTTGTGAAGTGCACTCTATGATGTTTGCACAACAATAAAATCACCTAATGGTGCATTTCTCAGAATGGATCCCCATCATTAAGCAACATACGACTAATTAATGTTTGTTGAATAACTAGGAGACGGGCGTTTTGGTAGGGGCAGATGCTTTTAGAATTCTGCCTACCACTCTATTACACCTAATAACTCATTTAGAAAGCTTTTCCTGTACTAAAAATGTTAGTTCTGCTCTTTCCACCAGGGCACAGAAAACGGTTCCACAGAAATGGAGGTTGAAGTCATCAATTGGCCACTTTGATCCCCTCATTCCACTGAATAAACAAAGAATGTGATTGTTATGGGCTGATGTGATTGATTATGATACTTATGAAGTCAGTGTGCTGCTGATGCACATTGGAGATAGGGAGAAGCAGGTTTGGAACCCACAGATTTATCAGAGGTGTCACTGAGTACTTCCATGTCTAATAGTAAATTTTAATGGAAAACTACAGAAACCAATAAAAGCCAGACTGATAAAGTGTTAGACATTTCAGAAATGAAGTTGGCATCATCCCATTTGTCAAGAACTCCAACCTGCTTAGAACAATGAATTGGCAGTGAAAAAGAAATTTAAAAATATCAACTATGGGGGGGCTGGCCCTGTGGCCGAGTGGTTAAGTTTGCACTCTCCGCTGTAGGTGGCCCAGTGTTTCATTGGTTCGAATCCTGGGCGCGGACATGGCACTGCTCATCAGACCACACTGAGGCAGCATCCCACATGCCACAACTAGAAGGATTCACAACTAAGAATATACAACTATGTACTGGGGGCTTTGGAGAGAAAAAGTAAAAAAATAAAATCTTTAAAAAAAAAATATCAACATGGGAAAAAAAGGACTGTAGCTAATATGCATATTCTCTTCTCTACTTGTTACACAAACACACACACACACACACACACTGGTGGATATACTGTCCAATTTCTCTGCTTCTCCCTCCTATTCTTCTTTTGCTATTGTATAAAGAGGAAGTTGCTAGTGGTTAACCTGGCACGTGGCCTTTAGATAGCAATATATTCATGTGGAGGGCCGCAACACTATTAGTGGACTAATTAAATCAGAGATAGATGATATGATATTTGCTGAGAGTTGGATAAAAATAAGTCTTCGCACCTTCTGCTCTCCTTTGGAGAGAGGGTAATAACTTCTCCATTTGCATGAAAAATAATTGTATCTAGTCAGGCAAAAAAATAAACTTATAATCATGATTGTATGGAAGTGCATTATAATAAGCATATGTGTGGATACAGTGTACCAAAGGGATGAGATATGTTGGTTTTTAAACTTTTAGCTCTCTGCTGCGGCATATGGTTTGTTCTCCAGCATCTTTAGCACAAGCCAGATAGCATCCCATGTGTAGCAGTCTAAGTCTCAGTTCCATGGGGCCCATTTCTCCAAGTTCTTGAAGCACTGCCAAGGGTCAGTTAGCAGCTTCTCAGAAGTTTGAGCCTGTCTTTGCCAGACCCATCCTGTGAATACTTAGGTTCTTGTACTCTCTGCCTCTTCCATTTTTCTCTGTCAGCAATAGGGGTAGTAGCTGATGCCTGCAGTTGCAATATCTATTTTACTTCAGTGTCATCTTTTTGCTTTTCCAGTTCTCCAATACTGTGAAAATATATATTGAATTATCTGCTGAAGACCCAGTGCAGTTTCTTTTTTTCTGAAAGTACTCTCTCAGAAAGAGGGAAAGAGATAATAAACAAGTAAAACCATATAAACCTAAAAGAATGAGGTTGGAGAAAGTGAATGAGAGACAGACGGACAGACAGAGATAGACATAGAGAAAAGAAGGCTGTAAGGAAATCGGAAGAAAAGAGAGAGGGAGGGAAAGAAGGAAGGAAAGAGTTTCATATAGTAGAATTATGAAAGGAATAAAGCTAGTAATAGGATGGAGGTTGACTGAGGAGTGTAGTGAAATATCATACAGTATGACTGAGGAAAGACTCTAGAAATGGGACCCTAGAGGGAATACCTTACAAATGAAAAGAATTCAGGATAAGAGATCAAGGAGAAGAATCTTCCACAAAGAGGGAACAATAAGAGTATAGCAATCTAAACAAAAATGTGATTGGCATAAAAAAGGCTGTTGGCAGGGGCTGGCCTCGGGTCATAGTGCTTAAGTTTGCGTGCTCAGCTTCAGTGGCCCAGGGTTCATGGCTTTGGATGTCAGGCACCGACCTACACACCGCTCACCAGGCCATGCTGCGAAGGTGTCCCTAGGAAGATGGACACAGATGTTAGTTCAGGGCCACTCTCCCTCAAACAAAAAAGGAAGGTTGGCAACAGATTAACATCTAAAGGGCCAATCTTCCTCACACACACACAAAAAGGCTGTAGGGTACATACATGAAGAACAATGAATAAAGCAAAAAACATAAAAGATTAATCTGAAGAAGTATGTGGAGGGAAGATTATCAGATATGCCGAGGAGGCTATCTTAAGAAGTATTTTGCAACTAAGATAAATGTGGGGGACTGCGGCATGCACACACAAAAATGGTTCTAAATTTTTTAAAAGACATAAAAATAGACTGTTTTTTCTAAATTTAATGAAAATAGAGACAACGTACACTAATTGAATGTATTTATGATTATTTTTGGCTACTCTGACATTCCTATCCTACTTTCTATATCAACTGTTTAATTCAATATCACCTCAATCCAACAAGTATAAAAGTAAATATTAAGGAAAGAGACCATTTCCTAAGTCCATTTTTTTAACCTACATTTAAGAGCAGAGTAGATGCTCAAGAATTGTTTATTGAATTTAATTTCATCTTCTAAAGTTTGGGATCGAAATTTATACCTAGCACTTGTTAATGCATTTAATTCCAAACGGGAAGATAAATGTGATTACTATGTATTCAGCAAGGGGCCTGAATCACAGTGAAGGAAAGTACTAACATAACTCAAAATGCATGCTGCCTGCTGTTTAGATCAGACCTCTGGCCAAAAGTCAAAAGCAAGGAAATACAATCTGCTGTTTATGACAGAAGTGCTTGAACAAGTAATATCTGCTCCGGCAGGGGACATAATAGCCTGGTGTGAGACTGATAAATGTTATGGTGATTGTACCATCAGCGTTGTAAAGACGTATCATTTTCAGCATGGAGCATAACACAGTATAATGCATGCTGCAAAACCGAATTGGTATGAGGATTTGAGCACTGGGAGAGCCGTTAAGAAAATGCTTAATTCCCCCACTCAAAGTTTTGAGCCTAAATATTGCTGAAATCCAGATGGCTGATTTAAAGCATACCACAAAGGAGAACCATGGAATGCCCCTAAAGTGTTGAAAGGTGATTGAAGTATCATCTGATTCCTCATTTGCAAGGTAAGCAGTTCTTCGTCGTGTCCTTTTTATTTTTAGGTAACAAGACTGAAAAGTGTTTCTTAGTGGGACCGCAAGGCTGTGAATGAGAGGACTTTTGAGCAACAGTCAAATTGAGAAGCAGTTTTTCAGACAAGACAAGAAGAACAAATTATGATAGAAAAGAGGATGGAGACTTCTAGCAAAAAAATAAGTTTCTTCCACTGTGGAGGGCATCTGTTCAGTGCAGTTTAACTCTCTGGTGTGTATTAATTCACGTAATTGTGTACATGACATACATGCTACATTGTATCAGTGTAACCATAGCATTTTTTTTCTTTTTCCTTTTTTTTTGAGGAAGATAAGCCCTGAGCTAACTGCTGCCAATCCTCCTCTTTTTGCTGAGGAAGACTGGCCCTGAGCTAACATCCGTGCCCATCTTCCTTTACTTTGTATGTGGGACGCCTACCACAACATGGCTTGACAAGCGGTGCCATGTCCAAACTCCGGATCTGAGCCGGCAAACCCCAGGCCGCCAAAGCAGAATGTGTGCATTCACCGCTGCGCTGCTGGGCTGGCCCCAACCATCATATTTTTGAGTGATAAATTGAAAATGGTATAGATTAATGATCCAGTTAATGAGATTAGCAGCAGCGGAGAGGAGAGCAAAAAATTTAACTGAGAGAAGATGAAAGTTTTCTACCTGTTTTAACATCTGTTTATAGATACAACTTTCTGAGAAAAGTTAATAGGTGAAAAAAATTGGAAACACACTGAAACTTGGGCATTTACAAATAGGAAAATGAATGCCATTCCAATGGCTGGCCGTCTTTCTTTCTTTCAATATGAAAGTCACAGAAGTAATCACTATGACACTGGGTGTATCATATTGTTGTTATATAGTACCTTAAGACAATTGCAAATCTTATTTCTTCTCTGAGATAATTGTGTTTAGCCCAGCAGTCATATCATTTTAGGCATGATAGGAAAGAACAATATGTCACCAATATCTATCCCCTAAAAATAATTTTCCTGGGAAGTCTTGAAAGACATTTGTGCCAGAAAGAAGACAATTTAGTCTCCATATAAAATTTCTTATGTGCATCACTTCATAATATAAATTGATTCAAATTCCTTATCATGTAAATTTCCAGTACCATTGAAATAATAACAGTTTGTGTTTTTATACCATTTTACAATTTGCAGCATGCTCAATTCAATCTAATTTAATGTCTCTCAAAATGTTTTGAGCACCTACATTGTGTTTTTTGTTATTTTACGTACAAAGATAAATCATCATTATCTTCAAGTTGCTCACATTCCAGTGAGTCAGAAACCTAAAAATGTAATTATGACATAAAATGAGAATTTAGGTAATAAAAGTCTATAAAAAGTGCCTCAGGAGCATAGAGAAACTTAGCTATGTCTGATTTTACAATGCAGAGTTTTTTGTTTTTTATCCAGCACGCCACATTGCTTATTAAAGTGGTGGTAAACTAGCAAGCTGTTTGTTATGTATTGTTAAATGGGAAAAAAAGAAGTTCTAGATATTGTGTAATTCAGTCATGTAAAATCCGTATTTGTGTGTGTTTGTTTAGGTTTTTCAGGACATCCAGAATAGCAAAAATTTTACATGAGTAACCACCCACGTTCCCATTTGCTTCTAACATTGAAGAAACTCTGTCTTAGAAGGGCTCTAGAACTCCTGGAAGTGATCTCTATTATTCTGGGTCCCATCATGGAAAAATAGAACACACTAATTATTTTAATAGAGAAATTTGTTAGAAGTATTTGGTTATAGAGAGAGTGGAGGACTAAAAAAATTCAAGTAAAACCGAAGTATCAGAGATATTAACTACAGGGAACAGCCCTGTACCTAGTATTGGGGAAACAAAGAGGATTGGCTGCTATTGTCAGAGCCCAGAGCTTGGAGGAGGGGACTGCAGAGCTGCGATCCGGATCTCTGAGGAAGATTCTGCTCAGCTGGTGTTGATATAGCAGAGAACGTGTCATGGACCGAATTCTGGGAATGTGAGAACAAGCTGAAAAATAGGACTAATGGCTGTCTGCAGGATGAGAGTGCACACTGGGACAACGCGCTCAGGAAGAGCAGTAAAAGAGAAAGGAGCAAGTAGCTTCTTCCACACTCTGTTTGCCAGTGTCCCTATAACACCCACCATTGACAGAAGCTAAACTACTAGATCAGCTGGCCATGGAGAGATTCAGTGGTAGAATTCCAGCCCTACCCTGAGAGACTAGAGAAGGGTAGATTTTGATCCAACTGAAAGGTAAAATTTTAATAACTCATTGAATTCTTTAAATAGGTATTCACTAAACAATTACATAGTATTGACTGAACAATACAATGACAAGACGTATTGAAAAGGCATTTCATCTCTCTTTAAATACATATGTAGTCTTCTTAATTTGCTATCTATAATTTTCTCAGGTACTAATAATTGCCAAAAATAAGAAGGAACTGTTGCTTTCCTGCATTGAGAATTTCCTGCCATAAACTAATTTGTCTCATATTTACAGTCATAGAGATTGTGTTGTTTTTATTAATCTTAATTTTCATGAATTAATTGCGTTGCCGGTTGTCAAAACTTTCCTCTTAAAGCAAGACAGAAGAAGAATTGGATAAGTGGATTTAATGCATATATTAACTCTTTATGTAGGACATATTAGGGCAACAGAGTTTAAAAGACTTAAAAAAAGAAAAAAGAAAAATTAGGTGGATAGAATAGCTTTCCTAGTGCAACTTGATCTAATAGACATGACAGGAATAGATCAATGGTTTGAGACTACATCAAGCCTTCAAAATGTCTGTAATACTATTTTAGTAGTAAGCTTTCAAGTTCTTAAGAAAAGGAAAGATAAGTTAAGGAGAAAGGACCAAAGCTGGGAGATACTTATCTTTCACCATGAGTGGGAAATAGGCTAAATGTAGGTATGTAACATCCAATAGAACTATACAGGCAGCAACTCTTTTCAGAAAATGATCTTTTAATCTAGATAGATTTCCCTCTCGGTGATCATGAATTTAAATGATCAAGGAATCAAATTAAGGTGTCATGGATAAAATACCATAGATTAGTCCACTGAATCTGTTGGACATATGAACATAATTGTCAATTTGAGTACACAAGAAGTCCACAGTTCATTGGAGATTCGGTCCTCAGACAACAATTCAAGTAGGGACAGAAGAGGATGATTTGTTAAACTTTGAGGTGTCCCATCTCCAGGTAAGCTCAGTTTTAAATCTAGTTTTTAATTATTTTTTGTCATTAAAAAGAAAATATTCTGGTAATGTAGAAAATTTAAGGTCACTACCATGCACTCCTTGCTAAGGAGGCAATCATTTTCAGGGATAGATTTTATGCCTACTTTTTTTTAAAAAAACAGCAAAGAGGAAGTTTACAAAAAGACGTCTCTTGAGCCAGCCCTGATGGCCTAGTGGTTAAAGTTTGGCATATTCTGCTTTGGCAGCCTGGGTTCAGTTTGCAGGTGCAGAACTACACCACTCATCTGTCAGTAGCCATGCTATGGCAGTGGCTCACATAGAAATAACTAGAAGGACTTACAACTACAATATATAACTATGTACTGGGGCTTTGGGGAGGGAAAAAAAAGAGAGAGAGAAGAAGATTGGCAACAGATCTTAGCTCAGGACCTCAGGGCAAATCTTTCCCAGCAAAAAAAAAAAAAAAAAGGGATAAGATGTAACTTAAAAAAAAAGACATTTCTCGTCTGTCATGTGGTTCCCCCTACCAATTAGAAAATAAGCTTGGAATTTTTATGATTTCCACTACTTCCAAAGAAAAAAATTATTGGTTATATGACATATTCCACATCTGTGGTGGCTAACTTGAAGTGTCAACTTAGCTGGGCCATGGTGCCCCAATATTCAGTTAAACATTATTCTGGATATTTCTGTGAGCCTGTTTTTGGATGAGATCTACATTTAATTCGATGGACTTTGAATAAAGCAGATTGCCCTCCATAATGTGAGTGGGCCACATTCCATCAGCGGAAGTCCTGAGCAGAACAAAAGAATGACTTTGCCTGAGCCAGAGGGAATGCTGCCAGCACACTGCCTTCAGACTTGATCTGCAGCACTGGCTCTCCCTGATTCTCCAGCAGACTGCCTTTGCAATTGAATTGCAGCCTTTCCTAAGCTTCCAGTCTGCCAGCCTCATCTATCAGATGTTGAACTTGTCAAGCCTTCGCAATAGTGTGAGCCAATTTCTTAAAAAATACAAACACATGCATGCACACAACATATCGGTTCTGTTTTTCTGGAGAATCCTGAATAATAAACTTCTAATGAACAAGTCCATTATTTGTCTAATTTTCCCAGACTGGGAGAATTCTTAGTCTTTTTCTTTTCTCCATCTTTCACAATACAATCAATTACAAAATCACAGTTTTTTATCACGCTTTCTCACAATTCTAAATCTTGGCATGTGCATTTCCTCTTATCTGGAGTGCTCCTCACACCCTTATTTCCTCATTCACTGCTGTTTGTTCTTCAAGTATCAATTCAGGCCTGACTTTCTTGGACAAGCATCTCCCGAAAAACAGCAAAGACTAAGTGGTGCTCCTCTTTTCTCGGGGAGAGAAGGTGAGGAAGATTGGCCCTGAGCCAACATCTGTTGCCAATCTTCCTTTATTTTTCCTCCCCAAAGCCCCAGTATGTAGTTGTATATGCTACTTGTAAGTCATTCTAATTTTTCTATGTGGGATGTGCCACAGCATGGTTTGATGAATGGTGCGTTGGTCTGTGCCCAGGATCCACACTGGTGAACCCTGGGCCACTGAAGTGGAGCATGTGAACTTAACCACTCAAACACAGGGCTGGCCCCCTTCTGTCAATTTTCTATCACTTCTCTTATGTCTCCACTGTTACTTGTCTTGTCACTTGTCTGCATCCCAGCTCTTTTGTGAATTGTTGAAAGTTTGGGATTTTGTCATGCATCTCTGAATCTTCAGGTTTAACCCAGTGTCTGTGACATATCAAGCATTCACTCAAAGACTGCTTAAGAATTGTATGGAAAGACATACGGGATATTTTATGGATGGATTGTTAAATAGAAAGAGAGATGAGAAAAGTCTTCTAAGTAATTTGGATATTATCTGAATTGAACTCTATGCAATCCTAAATTGCACAGTAGTTGAGTGTACTACTCTGAGTCCTATGACAGGGATTCAGACCTCAGTTCTAACATTACTGATTGAGCTTCCTGTTTCTCAATTCTCTCTATTGTATACTGGAGCTATAATAGTATGAAATTCATATTTGTATGAGAGACTTAAACTTGAAAATATATCTACAGAACTTTCCAAAGGCTAGCATGTTATAAACACTAAAAAAAAATACTAAGATTAAGCAAAAAGCACTCAATTTAATTGTTATTATAGAGGTTTTAGCTTTCTTTTAATGCATTTTACTGTAAATATGATATAAGAATTGAAACTAGATGAATCTAGATGTCTTACTACTTTACTTACACACCCCTCCTCCCCATCCCTGTCTCTGTTTTTCTATATTTAGCTATTCTGGACATTTTTTTTATCTCCACTGCATCTTGGTATGTCTGCCTTTATGCATTTACCTACAATTTTCTTTTAAGAGAACACTCTTCTCATTTCTATTTTCTCTTGGCTAACTTAACTTCTTTGGAAATACCTTCCCTAAATTCTAAACCAGTCATTGTCTTTCTACTTTGTTATAAATACTTGTTTAAAATTGTGATTCCTGCTAGAGTTAAGCTTTGTGAGGACACGGTTTGCGCTTGTTCTTTAAAATGTGGAAATCTAGCATATTACCTTCTATATAACACACAGTATATGTAAATAAATGTTTAAAAATAACATAAATATTTCACTCATCTGAACAGTGATTTCTTGTCCCTAGATAACAGAGTTTGATGAATGTAAAAATGAAGTATTCTTTTCCTCCTTCTCTTTTTATGATTGGAAAGCAATTTAAACATGGTGTTTGGTAAAATTTAGAGCTGGAACATCTTTATCCCCCAGAGGAAAAATAAAAAACTTATAGAGGTACACAATTTGCTCAACTTTATTTGGAAATCTTTTATCTTGCCATTGTCTTAGTTTAGGGGGAAAATTTAGGGAGAGAGCCACTGTTACTCCACTCCATGATTGCATTTCCTGGCGCCCTAACATCTTCAGCTGTATTTCAGCAATATACTCATCCAAGAGTTACCTGCAGCTGTGAAATCAGACACCACTTCACTAGCCTCTTCAAATCACATGTCTATGTTTTTGTTAGTGCCATTGAGTTGAATCCAACTCCTAGTGCCCCTGTGTACAGCAGAGTGGTACCCTACCTGGTCTTTTTGCCTCATCCTTGCACCTTCTGGTGCTATCTCAGACAATGCTGTGTTGCTATTCACAGGGTTTTCATGGCCAACTTTTTGGAAGTGGGTTGCTAGGTCCTTCCTCCTAGTCTGTCTTAGTCTGGAAGCTCTGCTAAAATCTGTCCACCACGGGGGACCCTGCTGGTATTTGAAATACCAGTGGTATAGCTTTCAGCATCACAGCAACATGCAGCTGCCACAATATGACAAGCAACACACAGGTGGTGTGGTTCCGTGATTGGGAAATGACCCCAGGTCATAGTACTGAGATGGCTGAACCTTAACCACTAGACGGCCAGGGTTGTCTTGGCTATGTTTATCCACCCAAAATATACATGATAATCAATACCTCAATAATTGAGAAAACATTTATAATAATCCAATTATTTATTATATTAAAATACTTAAAGAATTTTTACACTTTTCACGGACTCATTCTAGCAATATTTCATGTACCTCATAGAAAATTTAGTTTTCTTGAGTAGAATAAAGTATTACCACAAAGCTAGGCTATAATTTTATGTAGCAGGTAATTAAAAAAATATAGTCTACTGCTGAATATATGCATTTGAATAAATGATTTAAATTTTCTGTATTAACATAAAAATTTAAAACAATAGCTCTAAATACTGTACCCACCATAGGTCTAATTATCATCAATCTTTCATTTCTTTTAATCTTGATTATTAAAGATAACACTGATTTAATACAAATTGATAAAATTCAAGAAATATGAAATGAAAGCAGTGTTACAGCGTTACTAAGTTGTAACTTTAAAGCACCGATTTTGATCTCATGGGAAGTACTCCAATTTTCGTATGTATGAGAATTGTATACAAGAGAAGAAATTATATCCCAAACATCAGACAGCAGTGTGTACGTATGTGTGTATACACCAAACAGCTTCCATAACTAGGAATAGATTAACTCTTGCAGAGGTAAAAGTCAGTAGGATTAAAGGAGAGAAAAAATACTGTGGCAGATGTATGCCGAAGTCCCTTGAGTCATGCCAAGTAATGAGGAATTAAAAATATAGTGGGGTGACTTTAGCCATGTAGCCATCTGCCTGAAGTCTGAATGTAGAAAAACAGAAACTCTTACAATTATTTTAACACAATTTACTCAAAATGTCAAGTACCAAAGAATATGAGATAAGTTGTTATCTGAAATTCAAGTGGTATTCATGTGACTGAAGGGTACATGCAGGGTTATGAACAATTGTTAGCAGTCGATTACCATTTCATCCATTTCCTTCATACTTAGGAAATGGCATTAGAACTTAATTGAGTGCAAAAAAGATTTTCTTATGGAGTAACAGTAAGTAAATTAATTCATGTTTTAAAAATAAATTTCGCAATCTGTTTTTATACACGGAAACGTATCATAATTGAATAACGTTATAATTATAATCAGTAGAAATTTATAGGTCTCTTGAGGGAAAATTAATAATGATAATAAACATCATCATTATCATCATCATCGGCACTTCTACAGTAGCATTCTCAATCTTAGCTCTATTGACATTTTTGCCTGAATAACTCATTTTAGAGGGCAAGTGGCTGGCTATCTTGGGCATTGCAGGATATTTAGTAGCATCTCTGCTCTTTACTCACTAGATAGCAGGAACATCACTCCCCCATTCATTGTGATAACCAAAAATGTCCCCAAATATTTCCAAATGTTAAACGGGACTGCAAAATCCCTGTGGTAGAAAACCGCTGCTCTAGAGTCATGTTCCTGGACACTTTCAAATCTGTGCATCAAAACTGTGTCTGATGCTACTAAATCTTCACCCAATTTCTATGCCTTTGGTATCAATACCACATCTAGTACTTTTTCTAAATCAATTCTTCAGATATTCGAGAAGAACTCTTGCCACAATCAAATTGTTTCTTTTTATTTATGTATTTATTTAATTTCTTTGAGGAAGATCAGCCCTGAGCTAACATCTGCTGCCAATCCTCCTCTTTTTGCTGAGGTAGATTAGCCCTGAGCTAACATCCATGCCCATCTTCCTCTACTTTATACGTGGGATTCCTACCACAGCATGGCTTGCCAAGCGGTGCCATGGCCGCACCTGGGATCCGAACCCCTGGCTGCTGAAGCAGAACGTGTACCCTTCACTGATGCACCACCAGGCCAGCCCCTCAAATTGTTTCTTATGGTAAACATCCATTATTTATTTGCCTTGAAGTTTATTACCATCGTTACACCAAAAATTGAAAACATTAACTCATTGAATATGTTTTAAGTTCTATATTGATTTGAAATCAAATATTTTGCTAAAGAATTCTAACCCAAGGAAACCATATTTTTGTACCACAGTTTAACATATTCTCTATTTTAAAACTCTTTTAATTTACCTGACAATTAAAACCTAGTATATCCATACATTTTAGGCATGCGGACAGATTCTATTAGTGTGTGCCACATTGGTTAATAGAACCATAAAGGTAATTACACAGAAGTCACCAGAGTGGAACAACATAGGAATATTACAATCTTTTCGTTCCTGCGTGGTGATATACACCATCAATGACTGGGCACTTCCTACGTTACAAGTCACAAGGTGTTCAAAAGAATTGATTATCGCTGATTTGGGAAGTGGACATTTAACCAAAGAGTTTTCTCTGTTAAGGACAGGATGCATGAGATACTTTGAGAGCAAATGGAATGCTCACTGATGTCTGCCTGAGTAAGTCAAGAAAGCTGTGATGGGGGCCAGCCCAGTGGTGCCCGGGGTCCGCCTGTTCAAAACCTGGGTGCGGATATGGCACTGCTTGGTGAGCCATGCTGAGGCAGGCGTCCCACATATAAAGCAGAGGAAGATGGGCATGGATATTATTCAGGGCCAGTCTTCCTCAGGAAAAAGAGGAGGATTGGCAGCAGATGTTAGCTTAGGGCTGATCTTCCTCAAAAAAATAAATAAATAATAAAGCTGTGATGGAGCTGAATATGGCAGGATGAGTAGGACTACATCAGTGCTGGATTATTAATGACCCATTCATTTATTTGCATTAGACAAAGCCTTGCTGTCTAATAACACAGTCAACAATTTCCGTAATTAATGAAATATGTAATGTAGGTATTACATCAAGGAAGAGCAAGTAACCTAAACTTAGTTGCTTTATTCAGATCCCCAATATCAAAATATCTAAATTGATAAAAGAATTAATGATCGAGATGCATTAGAAAGCCTCTTTACCAAACGTTGGGCACTTTTCATTGCCTCTGGAAGCCGGCTGAACTGGTGGTGGACGTTTCCCCCAGAAACTCTGAAGACTTCTGCCCTGCCTTTCCTCCCAGCTGAACAGCATACTTAAAGTTAGCTGGTTGTGTTTTCCTCTGTTTATATTGTGCTTAGTTTTATAATCATGTAAATTAGTCAAATTTTCCATAAACAAGCTAAATACCCATGTGAAAGACAAATAATTTTGTGTATAAAAACTTGGGAAACACACAAAAAGGGGCATCTGTTAAGGCATCTTGGTAGATGTGGGCAAGATAACTGTAAAAGATTGGTAAAGTGTAAAAGGATTCTCGGCTGATTGCTTTAAAATTGATTCATGTTCACTCTCAGAATTTCAGAATGAAAGATGAAATTTCTGGTTATGGTTTATGGAAAATTGACCACGCAAGACTCTAACTCATGCATGAAGAGAAATCCATGTGGGAATAAAAGTCTTTGGCTAGATGTTCAAATTTGGTAAGTGAATGTTCACATATCTTTTAAGCAAACAAAAATAACGATTATCACATTTTGAGTTTCAATTATAACTATATACTTGTTAACTTATCAATTCTTTTTTTTATTTTTTTAAAGATTGGCACTTAAGCTAACATCTGTTGCCAATCTTCTTTTCTCTTCTTCTTCTCCCCAAAGGCCCCCAGGACATAGTTGTATATTCTAGTTGTAGGTCCTTTGCTATGTAGGATGCTGCTTCAGCAGGGCTAGACGAGCAGTACTAGGTCTGTGCCCAGGATCTGAACCCGTGAAATCCCTGGCTGCTGAAGTGGAGTGCATGGACCTAATCACTTGGCCATGGGGCCAGCCCCTAACTTATCAATTCTTGAGCAGATATCATCAGGTAAAAATGTTTCTACTTCATACCTATATTAATCATTATGGTTTTGAAGGTAGAAGTGACATACAAATAATCCATTGATTCTGATACTGTAGAACTCCCTAAAATTAAATAAACTGAGAAATTATTGTTTGATTGAGTTTCATATTTGAGTGGGTCATCTAAGTGAAATTCTATCCAGCATCTTAACTCAATCTGTACAGCTTACTCATCTCTTTAAAAACCATTTTTATGTGTATAAATTAGTGATAACGCAGTTTTTGAAGATGTAGATAAAATGCAATCATATGAGAGTGTTCATATTCTCTAAAGTGTCCCACAAATGTAAATAATAGCACATTTCCCTTAAAAAGAACAGACTTTAATGACTGTGACCCCTACTAAGAAGATGTAGGTTTTTTTTTTTTTGGTATACAAAAAACGTGAAGAATCATTTGTTATTGTGAGGCCAGCAGACATTCTCAGGTTATATAAGCGGAGAAGGATATTTTAATAATTCTTGTTCAGTTTTGTTATCACTTCATTGTGTATCATCTGGAAAGTTAGATCTTAAGGATGAAAACAGCTTTTCCCTTGGAGTCATTTGAATTAATGATGTGCTGTGAATTATTTGAACAAGTGTTTGTTTTTATAATTTAAATTTTCCAAAAGGGGGCATTATCGACAACCTACCATCACAAAATAACAATCTGTGATGGCTTTGCACAGCTGTATTTCTCATTTCCATGTGCATTGGGAGTCATTCTTTTATTTCTGATCATCTGCAAACTCTACTTAAGGTCATAGGCAGGTATTGTGCATCTTCTGGCATAATATCCTTCTTTCCAGAAACAGGAGCACAGTTAGGATTAAGAAACTAAGAAGAAAACACTTCTAAATTTCCTTTACACCTATCTGATTTGTACAATGAGAAATTTTATAAAAATATGGAAAAAAGTTCCCAAGAATAAATTTTTTTATTATTTTTTGTTTTTGTTTTTTTTTTTTCATTCGGGTTCAGTCACATGTATATTCTAACAATGTCTTCTCTTACTGGAAAGCTACCAGAAGCAGTTATGGCTAATGGAAACAGACAGCTGCACTGGTGAAGAATAGAAAAGGTCACTCTGTCTCCAAATTGCCATTATTCATGACTTGGCAAGGATCTAAAATTCAACAGTCCTATCAGGACTGTGGATTTCGTATGTGTTGGGTAATCTCTTTCTCTGCTCTTAAGTTTGATATTCTATCTTGACTTCTCTCTTCCTAGACTGATCATATTCTGTTTCCTAATTTTAATTAACTTACATTTCCTAAAATGAAATGCTATTGTTTTATATTGTCTAATTTTGTAATCTAGTTTTTGAATACATAGAGTGTTTTTCTCTACATTTAATCTAATGCCGAACACACAAGGTTTAAATAACTATTTATGAATGATTCTTCAGGTTATTTAAGTAAGATCAATATGAAGTCTACCATAATACTCAAATCTCATTTTAGTCAATAACTCCAATCTCCTTTCACGAATCCATAGCTGCATTAAAATAGCTGTTGGTGAATTCAAATTTCACTCTTGCCTTTATTACCCCATTCTCTGAAAAGGATGTGAGCAGAAAGATAAGCAAATTTTTGTTGTAACCAGAGGTAAATCAGGAGCCATACAATAAAGTTCATTAGAAAAAGTAACTAAATGAATATGCCTTTATGCAATTACATAATTACAAGAAATTAAATGCTAGTGCTCATATCTTAATAAATTGTATAATCATTTTACTGTCTTCTGCTTGAAATCTTTACGTTCTGTGATAGCTAATTTTATTTGTCAACCTGGAGGGTGTTTTTGGATGAGATTAATGTTTAAATAGGTGAACTTTGAGCAAAGCAGTTTGCTCTCCATAATGTGAGTGAGCCTCATCTAATCAATTGAGGGCCTGAATAGAACAAAATGACTGGCTTCCCTAAGAAAAAGGGAGTTCTCCAGAAGACTGCCTTCAGAAAGGAACTAGAACATTAGCTTTCCCGGTTCTCCTGCTGGCCCTTCTGACTAGAGCAGTGCCATTGGCTCTCCTGGGCCTCAAGCCTTCCAGCCCCATACTGCGAATTTTGAATTTGCCATTTTCTATAATCATGTGAGCCAATCCTTGCAATAAGTCATATATGTACACATGACTTATACATATCATATGTATATATGGCACATTTTTAAATGAAATGTGCTATTATTTACATTTGTGGGGCAATTTAGGGAATGTAAATGACTAGAGATATATATATCCTGTTGGTTATTTTTCTCTGGAGAACACTAACTTCCATTTTAATTTAAAACAGATACTGAATCTGAATCTTATTATAATCATGCCAGCTCCTTCAGTTATATAGTCAAAGTCGAATGGAGCCAATAAACTAATTTTGCCCAAAATTGCAACTCTTGAAATCCTATGTGAATGAGACTCCAAAATTCATTTCCTTTTCACACTTAAAACACAATATTGCTCTGAAAAAAGTGGAAAATTTTTTTTTCCAAAACTATTGCTTCCAAAATCCGGGCCACCACCATCTTGATTATGATGACTACGTTCATGATGTTTCCTATCCAGATTATACAAGCAGATATTTCACACTAAGGAAATTACTAAATCTATTAGGAAAGTTAACAGCAAGCTTAATACAATTAGTTTACTTTTTTATCTTTTAACATTATTTAACTTGTTTTGGAATTTTAAATTCTGATCCTTGGCTTGAAAAAATTGATGTAAGATAACATCCATTTAGACGATATATGTATATATTTATTTACTTTCTGAAATTGAACCAGATTTTGTCATTGCCTGTTTATATTATCTTTTAAATATAAACACTATTAAGACTGTATGCTCCATTTAGTACAGCTTTAAAAACATCTTCCCCTGTATAGTGTATAACTCAGTCTTTTAAAACAATAAGATCCAAGAGCTGTTGCTGATGAGTTGAAGTTTTCATCTTTATACAGTTATACGAGAAAGCTAATGACAACATAATAAATTCTTCATGTGCTTAAGGTGTTATCATTTAGAAGGCTCTTATTCTGAGATTATAACTTTCCTACTCTTTAGTGGTGAATTCATATAGTAGATTGTATACTAGATTTGTTTGAGATGCAGCTCTTTGTTTTGCCCCATTTAATGCTTTTCCTTCATAAAATACAAAAAAGTTGGAGTTCATATATTATGGTTTCTTCTTTCTTTCAGTTTTTACTTTTCTATTATATGAAATGGAGAGGTATAGGGGAAAGTCACTTGGAATACATTTATGTTTATTTTAACATTAAATTTTACAATATGCTTAAAATTAAAAATAATTCTTATCAAGTAAATTATCTAGCAATATATAAACACACCAAATAGAGTAAGACAAATAATCTATTGATACGATTTTCTTACTTCATGCTTGCAAGGATTGGTGCCATTACCTGCCATCTTAACACAGACTAGCAGTCTGAAAGGAGTGTTTACTCCTTCAGTTCTCTTATTCTCTTGCGCACAACTCTCTGTGATGTGCACGTATGAACTGTGATGCTTTTGAAGAAATCGTATACATGTTTTTCTATATATCAAGGAACCACATTCTGTTGAAAGGAGCTTGTTAAAATTAGTAAATTAATAATTGCCCAGGGGATGTGGATCACGAAGACCATTTTTGAACGCAGGTTACATGTAGAGTAAGATAAAAGACAGGAGAAACTAAACACAAATAGAAATTTAAGCTTCTTTTCATGGCTCTTCTTACTGTTAAGAAGGAGAAAATATGCCTGGTATGTGCCAAGCAGCCAATCAGCTAGATGACTGGCATAAACTGTATACATACAACTTCAAAATGACCAAGACAAGTAGATATCATTGATCCTTGTTTAACAGCAGGGGAATCTGAAATCTCAAGAGGTTAACTTCTCCCCCTGTAAGGTAGCTAGGAGATGACACAGAAAAGATTCCTAGTTAAGACTACAACACCTCAAAAACAATGCTGCTAAGGATGTCAGTCTTTAAAAGTTTGAGTTTGCATCAGTAGCCTATTTCAAAAGTGTTTTAGAATCACCTGAATGTGAAAATATATGATATTTTAACATTTCCCTATCCTTGCTAATATAGTGTTTACTTACTATTTTTTAATAAATTGTAAATGCTTCTACTCTTGCTAGCACTACTTCTGATGCAATCACATTGAATACAAAAGGCAATGAGATCATAAAATTTTGCTTGTATTGAACATGATTACATTTAGACTGAAGACATCTCATTACCTACTTCTGGACTCATTTCACATTTCAAAGTTTAGAGAAACCAATTTCTCAAGATCACTGCTAATATTGCTTACATGAGCATCCCTTGGATTTTCTGCTCTGCACTCTTTCCTATTTAATTGTGATTTTTATGACCAACATATTCACCTTTTATTCCAGTTCTTATTCTTTTTATCCATTGATTACTGCTCTTTTTCCCTATTTATATTTCTGAAATATGCTAGAATGTTGTTCAAGAGCAATGATTTGATAGCAATGATTTGATAGTGTAATGGATATTTATGAGCCCTAGTCTTATCTCTATTACTTATTAACTGTGATATTGGAAAAGATACTTTAACTATAAAGCAGTCAATTTCCTCATCTGAAAATGGGGAAAATAAAATTGCTTATTTTGTAAGGCTGTTGTGAGTATTAAATTAGAAAATATACTGAAAGATTGTCTCCATTTGTGGCACATTGTGTTTAATATGTATCTTAAAAGCACTAAATGTATATTGTACAGTGACATTCAGTGCTTAAAAGCAGTATCAATTGTTTGGAACCCATGGTAATTTATACAACATCTTTTGCAAGATTATTACAAGACACTGTATCTTCAAGAGCTGATGTACATGGCCACACAGGCTATGCAGTGTGAAACTCCAGGTAGCATCATTCACATAGATTACAATATGGGTGGCATCGCCTGATGTAGTATAATGCTTTGGTCCCTGAACCTAGTCATCTTGCAGGAGAGCTAAGCCAGAAACTCCCCAATTCAGGATCATATCCTATCTCCAAGTCACTCATACCTAAAGTGACAGACACCATTAGTTGCCTATTCAAAAATAATTTTCTCTTCCTTTCTTACCAAACAATTTAGATGTAGTTTAGGAATGTGAAAGTGCTATGTTCAGAGAAGACAGGCCTCTTCCTAGGCCTTGGATAAATGATTTTTGAATTAAATAAGTATGGCAATCTTATTCACCTTTGCCAGTAATTGGTGTAAGGAGACGGGCAAGTTGACCCAGTTCTGGCCAATGATGTATTAGGGGTGTCAGGCTGGACGGGCTTATGGAAATGGATTTCCCCTATGACTTACAAAAAAGTAGCAAAACCCTCCCCTTCCTTACTTTGGATGCAGTCATGTAAGCAAGAGTTGACTGCAGTGAAGTAGACATTTTAATCATGGTATAACAAGCTGTGGATAAAAGGAGAGATTCTGGAACTGGCAAAAGGGGAATGTAGAAAGCCAAGAGGTCCTGAATAAAATTATTAGTTAGCACCTACCACTTTCATGTGTGCAATTTTGGTTGAGACTTCTATTAAACGAAGGTAAAAACATTCTGATAAATTTCATTAATCTGACTTTTTTGCCTTTACTTTTTTTATGCCAATGGATTTCACAAGGTGAGTTTTAATTCTTATTTTTACGTTCTCCCACACTCTGCTTTGTTAGAGGCAACATATTTTCCACTTCTCTTCTTCTGACCTTCCCATTTTTTATTATTATATATTTTCACTGTAAAGAGCAAATAGCTTTTAAAGTTATTCATATTTTTATTTCTACATTACCGCTAATTTATTTCCTCATTTATGAAATGGAGGTAGCATATGCCTCAGAGGATTATTGGGAAGACTGTCCAAGATATTCACAAACATATTCTAAGTCTTTAGTAAATTGTCTTTTAGTCTTTTGGTTGGTGAAAAATGTATTAACTTAAAAAGATTTTTAAAAGTTTTATATACTCAAATAAATCTTGACTAAAGAGTTTTCCTAAAATACAAGCACTTAGAAGTAAAAAATAGTTTCTGCTGTATGTTATGTGCCAAACACCAACATTATCCTAGCCTATCAGCTGTAAATGTCCAATACATTATATGGATTGGTCATTTGTAAGGTAGAGAAGTTCAAAGAAGATAAATATTTACAAGTTCTGACTACATTGTGATATAAATAACAAATTGCAATTACATAACTATAGTAATAAAAGATTTTGTCATGCTTACTCAGTTCTAGAGAAATTTCATTATTAGAAAATAACAGACTTAATCCAATGACGCTAGAGAAACGGGGCATTTTATTTTGGGCTTTACCTTGGGGTGCATTGGCGGGTGAATGGTTATCTCAATGACAGGATTTTCTCACATAAAGTTGATCTCTCTCCCTCTCTCCTTTTCTCCTTCTCCCTCTTTTTGGCTTTTTGTATAAAATGAACAAAATTTATGACAGTTTTTACCTTTTAGTGGAAAAATTATTCTTTGCTTATAGAAAGAAAGCATTTTCAAAATAGGTGATACAATGATATATTGAGAAAGTAATTCAAGTGGCTGTATGAAACCTCTTTCTTATATCAACGGTTCTTCGCTTCTCACCCTCCCATAATAAGATGCAGTAAAAAATAAATGCAAGAGGGTATGACGTTTACAGAGTGTCTGCTACGAGGTAGGCATTTTACTTGGTGTTTAGAAGAGCTCCTCTCCTCGTAAGCCTCACTCATCAACTCACTCGAATGAGTTGAAGTATTTCACTTTAACGTAGGGTTTGAGGTTCAGAGAGGCATAAAGACTGATGACATGAACATGTAGCACAGTTTATTAAGTACAATTTTGGGCAAAGTGGAAATTCCTTCTCTTTTCTTATTGCAAGCTTCTGACACTAACACTTCCATTTTTCTACTTTTTCACAGCTATCTCATAAAATTTTTAATATATTATAATTAACTACGGGTACCTAACTGGTTCATCAAACATTAGATTTTCAGGTAATTTACCTTCAAATCACCCTTGTGGTTTTATAATAGGTTTAATGTAGTACATCAATAACATTGTATATTTACATTGTATTTGGAATTACATTCCATTTTCACATGGCTCATTTTATTTATTCCTTCAACTAATTATGACAGAAAAGTTATTGGCATTTTGTATGTGAGAAAACTGAGGTTCAGAGAGGAAAATGTAATTGATGTTGAATTCAGTTATTAACTTTGACTTTTCCTGTCCAGACAGAAGTAAGTTAATTGCTCATAGATGCTCCCACAATCTTTAAAATATATGCTATTATAACACATTAACAATATTATTCCAACAAAAATATGTTTACTGAGCACATGTTCCATACCAGACCAAATGCAAAACTTTCATTATGCTACTTAATCTTCACAGCAGTTCTATGAGTTAAACACCACTATTACTATTATCATTCTCTTTATTATTTTCAATATTATGATCATTGATGAGGGTTAAGTAAATTAGCTCAAGAACCAGTTAGTAGCAGAACTTGGATTAAAGCACAGCATTTGAGTCTAGAACCTCCAAATTCATAAATATCCCACTATTTTATCACATTTTATCATCTGGCCAGTGCATTATCAACTATTTAAATGGGAATTTTTTTTTAATATGTATGTTTTTAGTACCTCGCCTATTCCTTGCATTTTGGTAGATTTTATTAAATATTTTAAAATAAGATAATCTGTAACTACATATTTTAGTACGCTTTGCAATTCATTGAAATTGAATGAGTAATTAAATTCAACTATGACAAGAGTGTAAACTCCATGGGGTAGGAATTTTATTTGTCCTGTTTCCTGTATCCCACAAGTTCAGAACAATGCATGACATTTGGCAGTCATTTATTTAACAATTATCAAATGGTGGTTATATTTTATCATGATAGAGTGAACACAAGGATGCAACACAGAGTGATATTGGAACCATGGAGCAGAAAGAGAAACTAGATTTGGAGAAGGTAATTCAAAAGCTGGGGCAAAGAACCAAAAAGGGCAAGCTGGAAACTACCCTCTGTCAACACTGCAGATATTGGCCACTGCTTCCTTTCCTTGTGAGTCTCTACCAAGCTTAACTTCTGATTCAGAGGTGTGCAAAAAGCATGAAGTGATGAGATCATAGGGTGGCACTCCAAATGGCAGAAATCATAACAACAGAAGAACAATCAAATGGGACTTTTTGATGAAAGAGAATAAGACTTTAATAGTTGTGCATTCCAGGAATAGGTGTTGAGGTAATTTGGATTTTCAAATTTCTCATTGATTTTTATGAAACACAATCACCTTATATTTGATATCCATGCTGTGTACATACCGTCTTCTTTATTTAAATTTCTTAATATAATTGTGCTGCAAAATTACTTGTCACAGATTTGAGGGGTTTTGGAGGCATTATAAGAGATGAGAAAGATAAGTATGAAACTTAGCAGAAATGCAGCAACTAAGATGCCTAATTTTTCTTGGAAACAGCTGAGCTACATATACATGGACTGTGTGATAAGTTCCTGACAAATATTTGCTTTCAATTAACATAAACATATCAAACAGGACAAGATGCCTCTTTAAAGTATACAGTTCTCAAATTGGAACGGATCATTTTACAACTGCTTTGGTTCTGAAAAAATAAAAATCCTCTTTGGTAAGGATTTTTTAAAAATACCAAAACAGACAGATACTAAAATTTTTTAATTTAGCTATTAATTATTACTAAGGAGATTTTGTTTTTAAATTTAGATATCTGTTGTACAACGTGAATTGTTAAAACTGGGCCACTAAAAATAAAATTAAAATAGAGGATAAATAGGATGCTAATTTTTTTTTTTAATTTAGACACATTGAAAATTAAATAACATTTTGAAAAGGGAGGGATAAATCCCAGATCATAACCTTTTCCCTTTGAATGTTCATTATAATTTTGTAACTAGAATCATACACAGTAAAATACAGATTCAATAATAGAGCAATACTCTTGTAGCTGCTAAGTTAAAATCATATGGTTTCATGTTTTGCATAATGCAGTAGTTCCCTCTATCCTCAAGGGCCACCTTCCAAACCCCCAGTGGACACCTGAAACCTTGAATACTACCGAACTCTATATATACTGTTTTTTCCTATACGTACATACCTATGATAAAGTTTAATTTATAAATTAGGCACATTTAGAGATTAACAGTAACCATTAATAAAATAGAATAAGTATAACAATATACTGCAATAAAAGTTACAGCAGATCTTAAAAACCTGTCATTATTAAGTCCAGAACTTTAACCTTTTCACTTAAAAGAAGCACTTTACAGCTTCTCTTTAGCATGTCTGAATTGCCAGCATCACTATTCTTGTGTTTGGGGCCATTATAAAGTAAGATAAGGGTTGAACACAAGCAATGCGATACCATCAAGAATTAATCTACTAACCGAGATGGCTGGCTGCTAAGTGAGCACCGGGCGGGCAGCACGTACTACGTGAGTCCACTGAACAAAAGAATCATTCACATCCTGAGTAGGACAGAGCGGGACTTATGAATTGTTTACTTCTGGAATTTTCCATTCAACATTTTGGGACAGTGGTTGATCATGGGTAACTGAAACCACAGAAAGCAAAACTTTGGATGAAGGGGGACCACTATACTCTTTGCTGATTTAAAAAATATATAATGACAAATATAAAATTTTAAACATTTTATTTTATGTAATATAATAGATAAAATGAAAAAGCGTGAAGTAATAAAAAATGTCATGTTTATCCTGATACTCAGTTACTTATTATCTTCCTCTATTTGGACTATTTTCAGTTTATCTCATGTTAATAACTATTTTAAATAAATATTTTAATCAATTAATCAGTCATTTGAATTTCCCCAAATCAGCATAGCTTCAGAATACAGACTAGGTGGAGGACTTTCACGGTCATAATCATTCAAGGTGGGGGGTGGTATATGTATGATCTCACCTAATGAGGCTGACCTTTTAGCTACTTTTTTCGAAATAGAAACCAGTGTAACCAAAATATCATCAGGCATGTTTGAGACACACTTAGGCCTTGGATATAAGTTATAAGACAGTCACAGTTTGGGAACCCAACATATTTGAAACGCATCATATGACACAATAGCTGACAAAAAGACTGAAAATATGATGAAATATTTGATACCTGGGACTCCCTGCAAAATTCTCTCATTTATTGAATTTCTACCATACGCTTATTACCATATAGAAAGGAAAACCTCTTGAATGAGACTTACTTCCTATAGACAAAGTTCTTAGTGGCAGGTTATAAAAATAAAAGACAAATTGCATCTTGATGAGTGTTATAAAAAGTACATTAAGAACACCGAGGCACAGATAAATTAATTATCCAAGTTTTTACAGAAAATCTTTAATCTTACTGAAGAAGTAATCTACATAAGAGGAATAATTACAAATCAAACATGTTTGGATAGAAAGGCCCATGATCTATATCTACGGATGCAAGTTAGTTTAAAGAAATATTAAAATGATAAAATAAGCGCCTTTTTTCCCTCTCTTTTTCTAGTAGCATTTAACAAATATTTTTATACAGAGAGTGAGTAGAGGCAAATGTGTATGCTCACAGCTTTAGTAAATCAATGACAGACACTGATTTTGAATTAACATAGTCATTCACCAAAGGTAGAAAGAATTCATTTAATCTAATATTTTATCTTTTGTTAATTAAATAGTTTAGTAAAGCATGAAGTCTACAGAGATGAGCAGAAACTGTCCCACATTTTGTATTGGAGTTCAGCACAATTTTATGTCGAATAATCCAGTTGGTAATAATCCACTGGTAAGATCCAAAATGTGCCCAGAAAAGAAGTTAATTCTTTAAAATTTCCCAATAAAAAGCTATGAGACTCCATTAAAAATTACGTTACATTCTTTTGAACTGTTTATGATTGGAGAGGCTAGATTTGAGTTAGAGTTTAGCTCTCTGAAGCCAGCTTCTAGTGGAAATATTCTACAGTGGAAAAAAAAATACTTTTCCAATCTTTCATAGATGGTTGACTGTGTCAGTCATATATTATCTCTAAGTTACGGGAATCATTGGAGGAAAAAAGCCCAATATTACTGTTGTCTTAAATTGCTTAACATTTAAGATATTTTGTTGTCATCAACTATGTTACTAAAAATTTGCAGTTAATAACATATTGAATAAATTATGCGTATTGATATTTTACCTAGTGGATAACACACACACACAAAACAGAAAAAAGGAGGCAGTCTTAGTAGCTAATTTAGTAAATCGAAGAAATGATTCAAGAAATAATTGAACAATGAAGAAACAATTCAAATGATTGAAGGAAATGTATATGTATATATACTACTCACAAACAATGTATGTTTGGTTCCTGGTACAAAGATTATGAATAATTTAATGTGCTTATAGAAAATATTGATAAATGAAAGCTTCCTTTATCCCACATAATTCATTATGTTTGAAGACAATATACTTTCAAAGATAATTTAAATTAATCTACTACATATCCAAAATCTAGTATTCTATGAATTTATTTGTTGATTTTTGTATTTATGAAATGAGAATATCACTAGATCGTTTCAATTCTTTGTGTGCATACTAGAAAACTTTGAGTTTTTGAGTCAGACTTAGGTTGGAGTACTGGTATTGCTCATTAACCCTGGTAATCTTGAGTTATTTAAACAAAATTTCCAGGTCTTTAAATAAAAAATGGCAGCATCTACATTTCAGAACTGTTATAAAATTTAAATTAGACAACATATGCAGAATCGCCTAATCCAGAGTAGACATTCATATTTTTTCTTTTCCAAGAATGATATAATTGGATTTATGATGAAATGCATAATTGTGAATGCTTTTGTTTTCAAAGTGAAGTAATGTAGAATTTTAAGCATAGCAATAGAAATTATTATATTTATTTCTAAATACACACTCTTTTTATGACAAATTTATATGATAGGTCAATTGAATAGCCATGACATTTTGACATCATAATAATCCAGGTTAAGCTACTGTCTCTACCACTTAACCGTAATAGAACCTTAAGAAAATCACAAGCCCTCAATCAGAGTTGTGGAAAATTGCAGATAGCAACATCTGTCTTACGATCTAATCATGTAACTTACTTAATATCTGTCAATAATCATATGAAATTACTAAATTTAAAAAGCTTTAAGAAATGTAATATTGTTATTCACTTATCTTTACCCTAAAATAATTAAATTTGTCATTGTTTTGATGATTTTCAATTAATAATTATACATCCATATCTATTAATAAGTATATATATATCAGTATTGAAATCTATATTGATATAGGTATATACTCTCATAGGAAAAACCATTCACATTTTGGCCTTTTTAAACATTTGTCATAATTTAAAAACTTTACCCTTATTTATCATTGAGTAGTAAATTCCTTAACTAAACAGTCCCTTTTTTTATTTCCCCAAGATAGGACTCCTGAGATATGTGGCTTGAGTCAACCAAATATTTTTATGGATTCCTTTATCAATACGCTAAATATGCATTTATGTTAAACTTCAGAAGAAAAATTCATCGAAAATTCTGCAAAATACTAATATATATTTATGTTAGATAAATCAAGGTAATTGTAAACTAAAGATTTTGAAATAAATATCATGGTGTGCAAGTGAATGTTTTTAGTTTTGCACATGTGGGTTTTCTTTTATTACCAGAATAATTATTATCATAATTGAATACTAGATAATGTACTTGATAAGAGAATAACTATGTATATACCCTATACTCTAGACTTGTCATAATTACTTAGCTGAAAAGCAACTTAAAACTTTTTTATTATGTTTTTGTGTGTTAAGTTTGGAGAGAAATGCTTCCTTCTTTAAATCTATGGGAAAATGGTGTGTGAAAAGTTATAAACTAAGATAGTTATATAAAAACATTTATAAACACTGGCTTATAAATGTCAGGATAATGAACCACCAAGTTCACTAAAATGTAGTTTCAAATCATGCCTGCTTTATGTCACTCTATTACATGAAGTAGCTTTCAAATCACTAAGGCAACACACAATAAAACACTATGTAGTTGTTCTCTATTATAACGCCATTCTGATAAAATTTCGTTTAATAATTGAGCAAACATTTTTTTTTGAGCAATCACTTTTAAATGCCTCATGAGCACTCCAGGAAATGCATAGACAAGTAACATATGCTTATGCAATTTCAAAGTGTTCATCAGAGAGATAGGTACTAACCAAACCTATTCTATTGCAGATCAGAATTAAGCGAATGCTAAGAGAAAATAAAGCATCTATACAGCAGTACAGAAATGGAGGCCATTAATTTGCTTTGGAGACAAATCACGTTGCTAGTTTCAAGATTAAAAGTCCAGTTATGAAACGCATTGAAGAACAACTTGGTAGAGCTAGTGAACCTCATTAAAGTTACAGTTAGTAGAGAGTACACTTAGAACATGATACAGGTTACACAATTGTCTTGAACATCATTAGGGGTGTGACTGTTTTTCTTTGTCTCTACAGGGATTTTAGTGTAAACTTGAAAGAGCTCCAAGTACTATCAACCCGATGCCATTTTAAATTAAAATTTGTGGATATTTCATTAAAAAATATACACTAATGAAATCATCTTTCCCCTTCTGATTGATCACATGCCTTCCATCTTCCACTAAGCTGATAAAATGGTAAAATGGTATCATATCAAAGATATACCAGACCTATTGATGAATCAATTCACTTTTTATTCCTGTTTTTTTCCCACTATTCCTACTATACTTTGAAACAATGGCAGTGTCCTCTGCAACAAGTCAGTTTAGTAAAATTTTGTAAAGACAGCTTGTACATTTTTGTTGGGCGGCAGTTCTAGTCAGTGTGTTGAACTGAGCTCCCATCTCCCTCCTACACATATACACACACACATACATACACACACACATACACACACACAAAGATGCTGGTTCAAAAGTGAGAAAAATGTCTTAGATATTTATTTGACCAAGCTTGAAACCAAAGCAAGGAAATAAACAACTGGGGCAGAAGACAAGAAATAAATTTAAATTTAGATAGAAGAGCTGGAGATGAAACCCTCATAGTTTTTGACAGCAGATATTTGTCATAACAAACCGTGGCTGGTGGAGGTCTGAAATCTGCGGGAAGCAGAGTCAAGTTCACATTGTTGCGTTGTTTCTTTTAGTGAAGTCACCATCATTCTAGCCTGTCCATAAATGGCTTCCCCATCATTTTTCACCTACACCGTTTAGTAATCCACCATATTGTATTCCTACTACTTGCCATATGTTCCTGGATCCTATTGCCTCCTTTCCATCCATTAGGTTAGTTTTCTTTCCTCTATTATTTCAATAATATCCTAACTTATCTTCTTTCAGATTTGTTTCCTTCTATAGGATTCTCTCCTTGGTCAGCAAAACAATATTCATAAAACATAAATCTGAATGAAATTCAGTACTCTTCCTTTTTCTTGTATTTCACAGCTCTCCATTGACCCTCAAATAAGTCCCATATTTTTTAACAGACACATAACATCATTCACAATTTCGTGCTTTCTCACTTCTCCAGATTTCTTGCATTCCTCTTTCATTTTCTTCCCATCTTTGTCCATACACCATAGTTTTATAATTATAATTTTCTTCTTCCTCCTGTGCTCCACCCATGTACATTTCTGTGCCTCCAATACCACCAGAATGCCAACTCTCATGTTTCTATCTTGTGAGCACTTGCCTCCTTGTACTTCAGAATTTCTCAGGCACTCCAGTTTCATTAGAAGGCCTTCCCTCCCCAACCAACACCCCTTTACTGCTTCTGGAATGTATCTTCCCTTGTTTCTCACTATGGTGCTCACGTCACTATCAAAGAACCTATGAAACTGAATCAAAGATGCCTAGTTTTGTGGTTTTCTTCCCCATTCTATTACTATACCTACTGACACAGCATTGAGACTTCATTGATGTATATTGAACTAGCAGATGAATTGCATTGCAGTGAGCTGTACTGGGAGAGAAGACTCTTTAAGATCTTCATGAATTCACTTATTTTCTCTGGGCCTCAGTTTATTAATCAGTTCATTATAGGAAATTGAATGAACTGATCTTTAAGGCCCTTGTACAGTCCTTAAAATGGCCCTCAAATTCCTCCAAGATCTGACCCCATCACTTCTCTGACCTCATTCTCTATTCATCTCTCCAACTTTTTCAGCCACTCTAGTTCTTTTCGCTTCCTAAATATACCAGGCATGCATGCAACTTAGGGCAGTTATACTACCTAGTTTCATTCTCCCCATGACTAACTCCTCATTTCCTTTAAGACTTTCTCATTGAAATCTACTGTAAAAACTAATATATTTTATGAATAATATAGAGAATAGAACAGAATGTCTGTAATAAAGACTCTAGTTTTCTTTTTTTCCTATATCAGCTTTCTCTTTGTAACACACCATTTCATTTACTATTTATTATGTTTATTGATTGTTGTCTAACATTTCCTTCTGCAATGTCATCTCCTTGAGGACAGAAATCTGTTTGTAAAAGAGTGTAGTTCAGGTGCATAGAAAATTTCTTATCACATCAATAATTATTTGTCGACTACATGAATACAGGTAATATTTAGTTCTATGAGTAAAAATCTTAGTTCAAAATCACTGCTTTTCAAATAGTCTATGAATTCTCACTCTTCTGCCTGGTTTTGCTCAACTTGTCTACCTAGAAATCTGTTTTCTCTAAATTCTAAATATGTCTTACCCATTCATCAAGTCTGTAAAGTCTATCTCAAATCCAAATTAAATGAGAAAATTTCGCTCATCTCCTTAGTTAGAGGTGATTTCTCCCTATGCAAAGCTACTGGAGCATTTATTAGTATCATTTATTTGATTTTTAATAATTAAGCCTAATAGAAATTGTTACCTTGAGTGATTATGGCTTATTTTATCAACTAAATTCAACTTTTCCAAGAGAAATTTATGCATACGGGTATATACATTACATGTACATATATGTATACGTGTGCATGTATAAGTATACAGTTTGCATTGTTTTTCTTTTCCACAATTAAAATCACAAAATGAACATTAACTATAGGGAAGTAACTTAAAGGACTATGTAAAAGACAACAAATTATATCCATCACTTAATCCACAAAGAAGTGTTCCTTTTCATTATTTTTGTAGTTTTAATACATTTCCAAATAAAAATATGTAATTTTGAATTTCTCTATGGGATGGAAAGAACAAGAAAGTTATTTCTTGAAATGAGTTAGTTATAACTAGGATGCTGCTGATTACATTCCATCTTAATGGCTACCAATCAAGGATCCACTAAGCTCAGTAGTTCATGTGAAAGGTTAATGGCTAGAGAAGATAATTCGATTTATTTCCTAATTCAAACTGAAAAATCACAGCAAATTTTACTATTCTCTTTGGATTAAGGAGCAAATGTTCCACTAACAATTCTTATAGCTTATTAATGATACAAAGAATTGAGAGCATTTTGTTTTATCTCAAAATTGCATCTAGAAAGTTCTCATGTTTAACAATCATAATGATATTTTAAAATAAAAATAATTTTAATCACATTCATAGAAAGCATTCTATTAAAACAGAGCACTTCAGTTGTCTTAAAAGAGATATATGTACCTAACATATCATCTACTTACTTCTCCGTAAGAAAAGACTTACTCAGATCAAACTTAAAAATAAATATCTTTTATGTACTTGCTACGTTATGTGTCAAATGATGAGCTAATCTTTTTTTTTTTACATATTATGTCATTTATTCCTCTTAACAATTATATACATTATTCCTCAGATCCTCATAGTACTGCATAGAGGGAATATTATTATGATCAGGATGCAATTAAGAATGCAATGTGAATGGCAACCCCTCAACTTGGGTACAAGATGGCTCTGGTTATTATTTCCACTTTTTCCAAAGAGAAAAGAGAAATTTAGAGATAGATAGGTTTGATAACTTATCCAAATAAAGTCCAATAAGTCACAAAACCTGGACTTGAACCCAAGTTTATCTCATATTAACTAGGTCTTTTAAAAATTATGACATCAATAAATCTCATTCAGGAATTATTTATCAGGAAAATTAGATGTGGATTATGAAAAGGAAAACTCACACTGAATGGCCTACTTAATATCAGAATAGTTATACATAATAAGAATGTACATTAATATTTTTAAAAATTCAATAATTTGATTTCAAGAATTAGCAACTTGCATATTTCAAGGTAAATATTAATCTCTGAGAAATCATAAGATATACATTCAAAAGTTAAGGAAATATGCATTAAGTTAAGGAAAATTTATAACAACAGATGTTAAGGAGATCTTGATGTCTTTGATTTTGATAATAAATTTGACAGTAAAGAAGACAAAATCTCATTTATTTATGAAATATGTTGCATCATTTTACTACCACTCTCTCATGACCTATTACTTGTAGATATACATAATATTTTATACACATACATATGTTTAACATAATACGTATTGTATGTATAATAAGTTGTATGTTACAGAGCGGTATGTTTTAGATATGTCTTAGATAGTACACATATTATCTATATAATGTATATGATATATGATATTAATATACAATATACTAAATACTTTTGTTGGTATGAGGGAAGTCCTTTTTCAACTATAATTGCCCCTCACTTAACTGCTTTCCTGATGCCCATCATTATGTACTCCAGAATCTTGATTGAAATAGTCACACGAAGTTCAAAAATGCATTGTATATTTATAATTTTATGCATGGATCCTTGTGGTATTTTATATTGCAATTCCATAACAATTTTCTTTTATAAATTATTATATTTGTATGGTAGAAAATTAAAACAATACTAACAGTCATACAAAGTAAATTTTCCCTCATGCTTCAGAGCCTTAGGCTCCTTTGTGGAGGAAATCATTTTTTTTTAAATTAAGGTAAAGGTTAATATTATCTCTGGTGTGCCTTGCATATTTCAATTAAAATAAGGTATGAGAGTTTTCCTTGTATGCTTTTGTAGAAATATTTTTATTAATTTTTCAATTTTATATAGGATTCTATTTTACCAAATCAGGAGACTTTTCAAGGATGTTTAAGTTGCTTTTGATCTGTTGATACATCAAGAGTACTTGTAATAAGCATCTTTGATGGTTATTGACAATATCCATTTGCGATATGCGTCAATGTATTTGCAAAGAAGTTTTCTAGAGGTGGAATTTCTGTGTCAATTATCGGGAAGAGTCCTGCTCTAATCAACCTTGTCTCTCCCTTGGACTCCACCAATTCCTTTCGAAGAATCAAAAGGAAACCCTAGATCCCAAAATGCCATGGCACTCTTCTCCCTCCTTCTCCCATAACTCCTCAAATGCAGAAAATGCTCGACCCAATCCTCCACCACTGAAACTCGGAAAATCTAAATGTCCAATTTTTGTGAATATTTTATACATTTTGTGCTTGACTCAAAATCTTATTCTGTCCCGAGATCAATGCTTCTGCAGCCTCTCAAGTAAGACTGTTTCTTCCTTTATGCTTCTGATCATAACATTAGACATGTGGGTGGGGTAGATATCCTCTTGACTTTTCGTTTTGATTTCCAGAATATTCTCTCTCTTCTTCCTGAAGACTCTCAGTTTTGAATCTCATGTGGCCAGAATTAACTACCCACACTAACAATCCATTGGTCCCATGGTGATCTACAATCCATGGACTGTTTTAATACAAAAACTCTGTCATAGTCTATACTCTCTTCTAATTCAGGTTAACTTTCATCATCATGATCTACTCTTTGCCTACATCTCAAATCCTTTGTCCCTTCATTGGTTTACATACTCACTTAGAAAATGGTGGGGAAAAGGCTAGTTTAAAATTCCCCACTTACCCACAACTTTGGGAACGGAACTGAATTTGTTTGAAGTGAAACATAACAACCATGCAGGCTGATCTTTCAAATGTGTGGCTAGCACCTCACGGAAACTTTACTGCTAGCAAATGTATTTTCCAGATTCACCCATTCTCCTATATCTTTCTTTTTAATCCCTTCTTAAACCACCAATATGTTGTCTTCTATTCTTATTCTGAGCAGAATGCTTTCCTTTCTATTTCACTGAAAGTTAGAAAGAATCAGGAGATATTTCTACAAGTCCCAACCATGTTTTATAATTTATTTGTATCTCCTCCTCTAAAAATCACCATTGATCACCCCATTACAACAAAACTCCATACTCAAAGTTTTAAATTTATCTCTTTCCATTTTCTCTTGAGTCCATTCTATAACAATCATTTTTTTTTTCCATCAAAACACTGAAGCTACCGTTAAGGTCACAATGATGTCAGCATTGCTAAATACAAATCCAGTTTGAAATGTTATTTTTTAAAATTGTGTCTCCATCATCCTCCTTTGATGTCTTTCCTACATCATTTGTTACTTTTCTCAGTCTGCACCTTCATTCTCATCTCTGACACTTAATAATTTAGTGCCCCATAGCTTATTTGCGATACCACCTCTCTTTTATCAAAACACACTTGTTTCATTTTATATATCCTCATACTTTAAATATCATCTAAAATCTAATGGCTCTTAAATTAATATCACAGTCTGAACCTCTCCTCTCATCTTCACGTCTGTGTCTAATTATGCAATCAACGTCTTCTCTTGATGTCCAATAGGATTCTCAGCAGACTCCATGTTCCCTATCACACTGTCACAGTGAAAAACTTGATTTGCAATAAATGACTATGCCACTATTCTGGTTGCTCATCCCCCAAAGTTTTTCAGCGTCAACCTCTCTCTCTCTTATACTCCACAACGTCTGTCGGTATATATTGTTAGCACTACATTAAAAAATGTATCAAAGCAGCCATCAGTTCTCATCTGGATTATTTCAATAGCCTCCTAAGTAGTCTTTTAGCACATCAGTACTTATATTCCTATAGTTTTCCTGAGCCCAGAGTCAGTTTCTAAGTCAAAACCTAAATCAGATCAGGACACTTATCTCAAATCCTTACAATGGCTTTCCACCTCAGAGTAAATGTCAAAATCTTTACTATGACATAAAGGGTACACATAATCTATTTTCTTGTTCACATTTTCTCTCTACTCTTATCATTCTTTCTTTTATTTTTTGTTCTAGAACACACTGGAATTCTTGTTCTTCCCATAAAATTGCAGGCAAGTTCCACATTCAGGGTCTTTACCTAGGCCCTGCCTTCAAACACTGAGGCCTTCCCTCCATATAGCCACATGACTTGCTTACATTTTCTGGATCTCTAACCAAATGTTACCTTCACTGTGACAACCGTTCACCCTACAATTACCAATCCTTTCTTGCTTTATGTTTCTCTATTGCGCTTATCACCATCTGATGAAAAGCATGTTTGACCCATTAATTTATTTATTGTCTGTCTCCCATCCTTAGAATATACTATACATGAGGTTTGGAATGTTTATGATTTTTTTCTGATGTAATTTTTTGACTTAGAAAAGTATCTGGAACAAAGAGGTACTCAAAAATGTTTTTTGACTGAAACTGCCAGATATTGTCAAACTCTCTTCCATAATAGGTGCTCAATATGCAAACTCCCACTGTATGAAAGTACCCATTTTCACATCACATTCACCTATATTGTGCATGATAAAACTTTCTGGTTTTTTTGGAAATTGCCAAGTAGAAACACTCATTTCATTACTTTGAATTATTTTTCATTAAATTATGAGGCATGTTGAGTGTATTTTCATTTTGCCTCTTTTTTGCTGTTAGTTATCTGTTCATTTCTTTTCCATACTTTAGACCAACATTTGTTCCCTTTTTTATTGATTTTTAAGAATTCTAAATTTTTTAGGAAACTGGTGTTTTGGCTATGGTTTGTATGGCTCATGTTTTTCCATTTTTATTTATTTCTTTATCTTTGTGCCTTATTCTCAGTTATTATGCTGTCAATTTTATGTATTTTACTTTATTCTTCTCTTTGTTTATGATCTTCTGAGTTGAGTGACTGCTTAAAAAAATTCCTTTAAATTCAAATCTTAAGCGACAAAGGAAATAGCTTATTTAAAAATAAACCAAAGAAGGGGCCAGCCTGGTGGCATAGTGGCTAAGTTAGCACACTCTGCTTTGGCAGCCTGTGATTCACAGTTTCAGATCCTGGGCAAGGCTCTAGCACCGATCGACAAGCCATGCTATGGCAGTATCCCACATAAAACAGAGGAAGATTGGCACAGATGTTAGCTCAGGGACAATCTTCCTCAATTGAAAGAGGAAGATTGGCAACAGATATTAGCTCAGGGCCAAACTATCTTCCTCACAAAAAAAACCTAAAAAATTTTTTTAAAAATAGGAGTAAACCCAAATGGATTGTGCTGAACTATATTCAGTTAACTTCACAATTGAGGTAAGCATAACAATCAAAGGATCAAAGTAAAGAAGTGACTACATTATCTGTTCACTAGAGAATTTGAGGGACCCATACATATGGTTCTAAGGAAAATATCTATCGTGTTGGTTTTTAAATTCTCTTTTTTCATTTTCCTGGATCCTGGTTAGATTTCTAACAATTTGCAGCATTGTTCATACTGATGAATTCATTATATTCCTTTTCTTGCATGATTATGAGTAAAATAATTACAGAAAAAATTCATTATATATGTATGCAATTTGTTGGAATGTTACAGATTCAATATAGTTTTATCAATTAATTTAAATCAGTTTAATATATCATTGGAATTTAAAATATGAACAAACCAGGAAAATGCCTACTTGCTTTTGTATTTTGCAGGTATCTGGAGTGCTCACCTATAGGAATGAATACAATGTTCTGTTCTACTCTGCCTTTTGGCATGTGAGCACCTTTGGAGATCATCATGGATATTAAAATGGGAAAAATTTTAGGTTGCACATCTCTGCAAAGTCACACATTTGATATCAGATAACTACACAAGAATTTGTGTTTGGTACTGTAAGTATAAGCCTTACATTTATATAGATGAGATAAAAGGTTTTAACTGATTCAGTGATTTATCCAATATTACAATGTTACACAGTTTTTAAGTGGTAAAATAAGACTTGAATTACGACCTCATAATTTTAAAAATAAATCCTTCCAGTATTCCATGTTATTTGGGCTAAAATCCATGAAATTATAATGGCCAAATTCTAGTATTTGAGAGTGGATGAGAGATCCCTTCTCCCCCATCCACATCAGAATAGGATAAACTGAGACCTATGAGATGACAAGGAGGCAGCCCCGCAAATGCTGCCTTTCAGCTTTCTAAACAGAATGGGAAGAAAGGACATTAGATCCGAGAGAGAATGAATTTGACATAAGGAAGCAAAAGAGGAAGGCCAGTGAGGCAGGGCAGGAGCAAATTAGGTGTAAGGAGGAGTGGGTGTAGGGGGGGGCGTAGTTAAGAGAACAGAGAAGTAGACAGAAGCCAGATCTTGTAGTCATTACTTTTTAGTTTACTCATTTACTTCTTTATTTAATCAGTTTACAGTTATAAACACACTTGATGATTTTATTTTCTTATGAGAAGAGCAGCAATACAAATCTAATAGAATTATCAAAGGTGATGGACTAGAGTGAAACAGACAGCCTATGGAAACATCCCTCAGCTCTATGTTTGATTCAACATAATAATAAAACAGATGAATGCTGTGTATTTGTTAAATAACTTCCATAAATTCTGTTTATATTAGCATTTGGGGTGTAATAAATGAATACCTATATCTACTTACTATTAGCATGTTATTAAAGCTGTTTGAGGATTTTAAAAATATTTATTCCGTACAACAGTAGAAGTGGATAACAATAATTTATACAACAAGGAGACTTTATGGATATTAAGCTGATGAGTTTTATTGCTTTGCTGTAGCACTCTGAATTTTGTGATTAAAAATACTAGACTTTTATTATGAAAGACAAGTTATTACCGCTTAGTGACTTTGTGTAAGTTCTTAATTTCAGTGCTAATTTAAATGACTCCATTGTCCTACTACACTGGGGAGTGGGAAATAAATGAGTCACCTTGTTTCAAAATGTGAGGAAGTGTCGTCTTTGATATTATTAGTCTCTGCATTGTGTTAGGCAAGCTGATTTTATGTGCTGGAGCAAAACCCATGGCTCATAAACTCAACAGAGGTGAGTGAGTTATGATAGTCTTGGAAATACGTTAATGAAATTCTGCAAACATCAGTATGGTACATTAGTCTTCATCACATTTGGCTTTATTAAACACACAGATAGATGGGAGGCTGTCATGTATGCCAATTGTTTTGCTTTTTCAAAATGACCTAAGGAAATATAAAAGGTTTTCTTTTTTTTAACATCATGTGAAAATGATAAAATTTCATAGGTTGGTGATTTAAAGAATGAGATAGTTTAGGATTTTGTCATCACCATGATTTAATATTCATCAAGGATCTATAATACGTTGGGCACCACAGGAAAAAGAAAAAAGGATACTGCAAAGACACAATCTCTGCCCCTAATTTATGTTTTCTTATTTTCTCTAAAGACTAGAGAAAATATGTTTGCCTCAGAGTACATGTTTTGAAAGCTGAAGTTTTCCATCAGGAACAATGGGGCTTAAGCTACAGGAGGGACCAAGTTGATGTGTTCATTTCAAGGCAAAATAGACATTAAAAGAAAGTTATACCAACTAATAGTAAAAATTCAAATATTGAGCTCATTGAAGGAATATTTTGCTGTATTGACCTAATTATATCAATGTTCAGTTTTTGAATTCCAATTAAAAACACAATTTATAATCATGATTTTTCTTTTTTACTTTGGAGTAATATATAACACTGAGTAATCATTTTAGGTTTTGGAACTGAAAGGTGGCAGTCACGTTCAAAATGTGATGCAATATGTACGCTAAAACATTACATCAAATGTATTTCGCATGTGTGCTTCAGCTCTGGGACATTCCTTTGATATATCCTTTATATTTTTGTCAGAGTAAAATATCTCAAACACCAAACTCATCCTTCTTTTTGAACATATTTTCCACGTTTCTCCAATGCATATTCTCTCCTGCAGCCAAATTGTATTTGATATGTACATATAAATGTTATATATATGTAATATCACCCTTTGTCTAATTTGCTTTCCTTATATATGGCAAGATAATGATTATGTTGCAGTACTGGTGCATTTATAATGGAGCATGACACAAGTTCCTCACAGGAAAACTCATTTGTTTCAGTTGCTGTTATTGAACTTTTCTGATGATGATGATTATTATTATTACGACTGTTATTGTTAACTTTTGGTATCTCTTATTCTTGGTCCTAATGTAATATTATTACTATATATTCTCTAATCACTCAGTGTTATTAGCTGGCTATATAAATATATACTGTCTATCTATCTACATCCCTCTCTATATATTAATATATGTATGCATATATATGTATATGTATGCATATATATGTGCATATATACATTATGAATAGTGAGCAGGAGCTTTTAAAATTTTTGTTTAAAATTAAAAATCAAAGGAATGCCTATGCTTCAAGAGGATTTTAAATGTAATAAAACAATAATTTCAGTGTGAGACTTACAGGATTCATAAATTTCATTTTATTAATTGCACAAAAATGTAAAAATATTTAGAAACTTGTTGGTAGGATTTTTGTAATATTTTAGTGTCTTCCAAACTGCCTACATTGCCTTTAGGTGAGTGTAGATATTTGTTTATTATTGTGAAGCAATTAGAATGTGAGTTATTCTTTTCATTCACTTAAAGGCAAAATTTATTGTTTTAGTTATCAAGTAGTTGAATACTATTATTTTAAAGGGAAATTTGAATGTCATTAGCAAAGTGGCAATATCATTTAAGAATCAATCACTTGGGAATAACTACATTTATAAATATATTTACTATATTACTATGTAAATATTAGGATATGTAGAAGCTCTTTATTGAAAGCAGAATATAAGAAGTGGTTTTTTTAGTTAATTCCAATCAGATTTCTGTGCATTCTGCTGAAAGTAGTGCATATCTAGATGGACTATTCAAGTTATGGACTGACAGCTAATACCCAGTTGAGAGAACAAACTCTACCTCCATATTTAAATATTCACATTATCCCACTTTTAATGTAATGGAAGATAGTGATTAAAGATAGTGGATTGACCACAATCATTTGCTTATTCTCTGACTAAAAGTATCAATAATGATTAAAAAAAAGGGAATAAAAATGTTTTGAAACAAACAATGGAGCAACTTGGAGTGGGCATCTTTGAGGCTACTCAAAATGATTGAAAATAATCCTACATTTGAAAATGTCACATATTGTTAGTTTAGCTTCCTAGTATATGACCTGTAAATCCTTATTCCCAGTCTTCCTTGCTGGGGTGGAAGCTTGTGATCTACATTATACCAACTGGTTGTACCTCTTTAAAGTTTCATTTCTGTGTGAAATACAGTATCACAGAATTCAGAGAAAATTATTTTCTGGCAATCGTGGTGGCCGAGGTGTTCAGTTGTTCAGAAGTAATCATGTTAATTTTCTGTTACCCAATAGCTAGATCTTAAACATGAGGACAATACTTTTTGTACATTGGTTGTTGTATTATATAGCTTCAGTATTTGATTCTCTGGCTATCTGGAAGATTCTGTGATCCCCTAATATCCATTAATGAAAAAACATTTTTTCTTTAACTATCAAGAATGGATTTTACTACCTGCAAGTTTGTGTTCTAGGAAATATAACTTCAAGAAATAATTGTAATTAATAAATGTTCAAGGATGTGCTGATCTTGGATTGCTTATCTGCCAAGGTGCGAATGCAATATTACAGGACAGGACATTAGGAGTCAAGAGCATCTGGTGGTGAATGTATTATTCAAATTCTCACATTTGCTCACTTGGATCGTAGTGTTTATGGAAGGCAAGGCTTTGATAAACCAAGGGCTACTTCAGATGGTACCAACAATTTTAATGATAAAATTATGGCACTCAGTTTTGAAATTCTTAGCTCAAGACACAGTCATAGAAAATGAAGGTTTCATAATGCTCTATTCTCTTACCTCCTCCAGCCAGTGTGCTGATGAGACTGAAAATCAAATGCATGGTCTGAATATGAAAATTCCTGAATTATAAAATAGGGTGAATTTTTAAGTTTTCTAGATCTCTTGTGCAAAATTTTAGGAATTAATTGGAACTAAGAATGACCAAGAAATTGGGGAACATTTGATAATGCCAAACACTCAGAAACTTCCACACCAACAGAAGCAGCCCCTCTTCTGTTCACTGACGCTTAAAGTGCTTGTGATTATCTTCCTGAGAAAGCTGCCTAATAATGGTAAGAGTGTTCTCTTTATACCCTGCTCTAACTACCGTTCATTGTCCACAAATCTAGAACCAAATCCTATTCCACAAAGGCCAATTGTAAAATCAAATTTGAGATGAGGAGGCTTAGAAGACAAAAGAATTGCAAGTTTTTCAATTAGACCTATGCAGAAAACTTAGGTATATGTATGAAAACTTTTCCCTGTCGTGCTAAACAAGGACGTGAGAAACATAATTTTATATATGTTGAATTTATAAATGAGTTCACTTACCACAGATTTTGAATTTGATGTGTTCCCACAAATGTAGTAGTAATTGATTGCTCAGTAAGGGTTGACAATAAACTGACTCAGAGGGGTTCCACACAAAAAGAAGCTGTGATGTCGGAAATTCCTTGCCAAAATGTAAAGGTAAGATGCCAAGTCTATTGAAGATAGGAATGTTGGAGTGGATTTATATTGCCTGCTGTGCTCAGGTACCATTTAGATATATTCTTTGATGAAGTCAGAAATCAATCAATCAATTTTAACAGGCATTAAAAAATTCTTTAGTGAGGGGAGAGCAAGCATCTTATAAAAATATTCTTTTTGCTGTTTTCTAAAGACCAGAAATGTGTGTGTTAAATGCTATCAAGGAAATGTGCTGCTTGGTTTCAACGTAGATTATAAGATGCTGGTGTAGCAGAATTCTAGTACCAGTACTAAAATGCCAGAGGTAACCTTCACAGTTACTAGGTCTTATATCTAATTAGAATAGAATGATCTGCAAGAGTAGTTGGTAATAACTAATTAATCATTGGTTCTTGCAACAATCATAATTGGGTACAAGTTGTATAATTATACAATTAGGATTGTATAATTTAAAAAGAAAATACCCTATAGGCCTGGTAAACAGTGCCTTGATTTGAGTCATCACCATACAAAATCTCTACCCTTGACTCAATCTTGATCCAGTCTGAATTGATTCATATCCTATATAGGTCCATGGAGTGTCCTTGAGTAAGAATTACACTATAACAGTATAAGCACCTGTTATAAGTCATCATTCTATCTTTTCCTAACAGATAGGTACCATTTACCAAGGCAACTCCATGTTTGGTAGAGTAAGTTAGTGCCAATTTTTCACAAATAATTGTACAATTTTCCTGTTTATATTCATTACTAGAACTCAGAGTGGCACTGTTGTCATGGTGGTTATCATGGCTTGTGGGTTTCAGGTTATAAATATGTTTGCTCATGTTCATCTTACTTATCAGTCCCTCATTAGGTAATAGAAGTTTATTCAGTATTGCACACTTCGTATTTCCTTTGGAGCTCTTACAAGACCCAGGGGCAGATTTTTCAGCACTGTCAATCATGTGACTACAAGCGCTAAGTCTAATTAAACTTGCCATGGAGGTCCTCTGGCTTAAAATCATTCACTAGATTGGCAAATAAGTGCCCTGAGCCTATTAAACTGTTTTTGCAAGGTATCCAATACCATCAAAAGCATCAATCTTAGTCCACAATATTTGTTTCTTGTTGTCCCATTGACTAAACATTACATTAGTTCCTCAATATATTCCCTTCTTGCTGTACTTCATGTCAATTAATAATAGGTGTAATTTTAAGAAATTGTGATGTGATAATTTCCAGAAGCTACTGTCATCTCAAACACCGTCATCAGTGGGTTTATAATTGTTTTAAGTCAAGCAGGAATCCAATTCTGGAATCCTTTCCTGAGGTCTTGCTTTCTGAAGCACTCCCTGCTAGAAATTTTCTGAGCCTGGAGTCCTACAAAAAAAAACAAACCTTGCACATGGACTAAATGTCAAGACTTTATTTGAAAGGTACAATCGTACCAGAGTAAGAGTAAGACAATAGGGATGTGAGACAGGAAAAGATAGGAAGAAATGCACTATGGAGCATTACCTTTGTAGGGACCTGAAATTGGCCACCCCAAGATATGTCTCTTTGGCATCAGGATTATTTGAGTCTGATTGCTTTTGATAAACTGGGACAGGGAAGGAGGCTCTGAGGAATGGAACTTGCCCTTTGTTAGGACACATTTACATTTGTAAGGTAAATCCCTATCTGTAAAATGTGCCTCCCTCTCTGTACCAGGAAGAATAAAGGAGATGACCTTCTCTCTAAAGACTCTTAATCAATACCAAAGGCAAGGACTTAAATCTGCATTTTATTGTGCTTGTCTGGTAACCTCCTGTAACTGACTTCCCTCCCCCTCCCAACGTTGGCATTTCTTTAAGGATTAAGCATCTTTCCTTAGGCTAGGAACTGATTGCTGCACTCACCTGTGACCACCCGGCTCAAGACAATAGACTTGCCTCCAGCTACGCCCTCCAAGACAGCAGACCACTACCTGCTGTGTCCATCAAGCGCTGTGCTGACAGGGCAATCTTGTGACTATTGTGGGAGGGAGATTTCAATCACATGTGAAACAACCTGTTTGGGGGTATATAACCACTATGTGCACCCCACTTCTTCGGTGCCCTTTCTTCCTTGGGGAAGAAAGGCCCCGGGCCATGGTTCCTCATAAAGCTTTGTTTAATTTTCTCTTGCTTTTCTGTCTCATGTGAATTTAATTCGTTCTCCGGCCAGACGAACCCACATTTGGGAAGAGGAAATGTCTTCCTCCTCTACACCTTCCTGGATATTTTTTCATGCTGAGCACTAGAGAAATGCAGTGGTTTGACTAGCAGATACTTCTATATGGTCACATGGACTGCCTCTATGGAAAAACTCCCTGGAGTAGTTCATTGAAAGAAAAAGAAGAGAAGGAATTTATCTGCCTACTACCCTCTCATGTCTTGTTTGATTTGATTCAGAACAGAACAGTTTCATTTCCTGAGGCTGATCAGCCCCATAGCTACTGGCTGTTTTAACCAAGCTTTTTTTGAAACAACATGGCCTGCCACACCACTGAGCGGCAATCTGATTTCTGAAGTGGCTACATAATAGACCAGCTAATACAAACATCAAATGCGTATGTAGGGGGAAATTTCCTGATTCAAGTTAGCATGGGGACATAAAAATCAATAGTGGTGCTAAAATTCTTCATATGCTCACAAATAAAATTTGATTTCAACATCAAACCATACACAAAACCATGTCTGGATAGTTTAAAAGTCAAATGTACAAGACATACTATAAAACATTTTGAAGAAAATTCAGAATATCTTCATGTCTTTGATAGAGGGCGTTACTACTTTAACAAAACATAGAAAGTTGAAATGGTAATAAAACATTGAAAATAAAATTTTAACTACACTAAGTTTAAGAACATTTGCTCAAAAGATGCCATAAAATGTGTATAAAGAAAGCCACAAACTGAGAGAAGATATGTGGAACACATGAAGGTTATAAAATAACAGTGATAGACTATATATGGTACCCTGAAAAATAAAAGGCAAAAAAATAAATATATAGGTAAATAGACAAAAGCATAGGCCATCATTTGAAGGAATAAGAATCATGTTGGCATATTAGTAACTGGTAGCAATCTATGTAATCATTAGTAATTAAATCGCAATGATTATGATTTCACATTGATTGAATTGAAAAAAAATATGAATGCAAAATAGAAAACATCAGAAAGGATGTGAGGTAAAAATCCCTTACTGGACTTCGAATAGAAGAAAACATCCTTAACATGAAAACATTTAATAACATACCTACACCAAACACTTTAAGTGATGGAGAAATGGTACCTCCATTCTCTAAAATGAAGATAAGACAGTATTGCCTACTATCATCTCTTGTTCTTCACATGGCACAATGTATTCTAAACAGAACTATAAGACAATAAAAAAGGGAGAGGTTAAGATAGAAATGAAGGCAACAAGATTATCTTTACTTGCAGATAATATGATAAAAATATTTGATCCCATTCCAATCTAAAAAGATTAGAAATAATAAGATCAGCAAGGTTCTCAGTAAGAAAACTGATTTGTAGAAATAAATTGGATATGTTTTCAAGAGGAATAATCAACTAAAAATGTTAGTAATATGTAAGACAATTTAAGACGTCAACAAAACTATAAATTATACAGTAATGTATTTAAGGCATATTAGCATCAGGGTGATGTTAAATCTTTTCTAAAATGATAAATGAAGGTCAGAATAAATGGAGATATAAAGTACAGTGTTGAATGGTGAAAGCAATGTTATGAGGATATTAATTAATTTCAAAACAATCTATAAAATTATTTTATATATATATATATATATATACCCATGTGTATCTAAATCATTTTAGAAGTAGAGCAAAGGGGAGAATCCAAAGAAATTCAGACACATTAAATCATTTTTAAAAGGGCAAATCTACCAATGGGAATGAATAGAAATTTCAGATATCTATTTATATACCCCTATATATCTATCAATCATCTATCCTTCTATCTCTCTCTGTCTCTAGATTTATTCTTGGATAAATATGGGAAAAACAAATCAATAAGTCAGAGACAAACTATTCATTCTACCATATCAAGCAACCTGGCTCACTCCATAGAAAAGAATGAAATGAGATCTCTACAGCATCTACAAAGGTGTACTTCATATTCACTTGGCTTAAATGTGAGTAAATAAATCATGAAATAAATATAGAAAAATATAAATCGCATATACTGGGTTTAGGAAAGAATTTTTAAAATAGTATATCTAAAGCATAAAAAAATTGTGTAAAGAACCGATGAATTTAATTATACGTATACCATATACAATGTTTAGTAAAAGTTATATTCAGACTCAAAACCCTACAAGAGGCTAAAATCTCAACTGAAAAAGAACGTCTGCAAATCACGAAGAAATAAAGCAGGAAACACAACAGCAAAATGGAGAACATACAAACAAGCAATTCCAAGAGGACGGACCTCAAATAAATACAACAAGTTACCACAAAATCAGTTAATTAGCAAAGGAAAATAAAAATGTACCACTACATTATATTCATAACATTTTCAAAGATAAATATTGGATAATACTTTTGATGGCAATGATGGTGGAAATTTGGCTGATGCAGTAATTCTGGTGAGTAGTCTAGTATACTCAGTCAAAATACTGTAATTCAGCAATCCTTTTCCAGCACATACATAGCCTAGAGAAATTCTCTCAGTCTGTAAGATAAAATGTGCCGGAAGTTCATTTCAGCATTCTTGTGGTAATGGTATTTGGAAGGTGTTTAAATTTCTTATTTCTGAGAGAAGAGATAAATAGTGGACATACCATATAGCATAAAAAGCAGCAGTCAGAAGAAATAAACTAACGTATGTGCAGCTTTTAAATATAAACAGATAACAAGACACGTTTATGTTGCTAAAACATTTACGCATTTTAAAATTACATGTCCTCGACATAAAAGATATATAAGATTCAAGGATATATATTAAACATATTAGAGCGCCTGTGAGATGATGGTAATCAGAGTGAGAAAGGGGAAGGAAAATGGAATGTGTAGATTAAATAATTAATAAATAAATAAAACAGAAGAAGGAACTGTGGATGAAGACCGTGTATCTTAACTGAGGTGTATGTTTAACCCAATTCTCTACCCATGAGGTAAAGAAAGAGAACAAAAAACAGTACAATAGGGCAGGAAAGCTAGCATAATCAGGTGATGTTTAAGGAAGTTATGACTCCAAACTACAGTTGCTAATGACAAGCACATTTCCTGTTTAGTTTGGAGTACATACACAGTAGTACATATCACAGTATCTAGCCGATAGTGGGGTTGGATTCAGTGGAATTTGTTACTTCCAGTCTGACCTTTTTAAAATGTCTTAATTCTGGTTTTTATTAGGTTTGGAGATTCAGCTTTTGTATAGCCTATCCCATACTTACAATTAACAAATAAATAAATAAGAATAAATGCAAACAATAAACCTCCTCTAATGTGCTTTATTTAAAAGATTTAAATTGTCAGGTGAAAAGGATAGTTAGTAATAACTCAATTTTTAAAAAACTGAATAGTTTATATTTAACAATATGTTGTATAATAAGTGAACTTATTGAGAACAGAGCCTTACTGACCCCATATCTTTATTCTAGGACAAGATCAAAAGACTTTTAAGATAATCTAAACCAGTTTCCTCAATCAGCTCTCACTCAGTTCAGAAAAACTACATTATTTTAAGAATTTGCATTTATGAATAAAATTGTTATTAGAATGAATCTGTATGCATGTCTCATAGTATCTAACAAATTTTTGAGCTTTTGTTTATAAATTGAAAATTTAAATATTTTCTTCACACACATCTTTCTGCAACAGTTGTGGTGGAAGGCAGGTCATTTTGTATAGGTGAGAATGAACTGGGAGAAAATGAATTAGGTTGTTCATAGAACTTGAAAATTGGGAAGAAAGGAGTGATGAACCGAAAGCCAAGAGACTTGAGTTCAAGGCCTAGTCTTTCACTGGGAATACGTTTTGTGAATTTAGATACATCCTTTTCCCAGCTAACTTTCTATTTTCCCCATTCTGGAAAAAAAAGTGGAGCTGGCAGCATACCTACACATTGCACATTTCTGGAAGTATTCAATACATAGAGAGTCCATTCATTCAAAAAATTCCTTTCTGAATGCCTATTGCGTGCAGACATTGTTCTATATACATGAAGGGTAAGCAATGATATATAGCGAAGGAAAGGAAAGTTGAGGGTTCATCCAAGAAAGTGGTTATAATATTTCTTCGTGGAACTTAACCTACAAATGAGGAAAGAAAAATCGTTGGAGGGATGAGGAATAAGGAGCTTTAAAAATGTACTAGCAACAAATGTTTTTAGGTCTGGGTAGGATCAAAGAAGTTTTCAGTTGGATAAAAAGGATTATGCTGGAGTGATGAGAGTGAACTGTTTGAAAGTGAGATAATGAAAAGCTTGCAGTTTTGGGGAATAGCATTTTCAAATCTCAGTTTTCAAATCTCCTTATTTCAGAGCTGGAGCTGCTACCCTGACTCCCTCATCAGCCATCCTCTCCCCTCATGATCAGAAAATTCCTTCCAAAAGGCACTGGGGGATTTATCCTTCCGGGTAACACCCAGAATTCTCAGACAGTGCCTGTATGTGAAACAATCCTTGTGGACAGTTGAATTTGAAACATGATTGTCTTGGGCCTGCTAGTATATTCTATCACTAGCCTTTGAGAAGGAGATCCACCCAAATAGAGCTTGAAGATTCAAAACAGTAAACTGTTGAACTCTCTTAGGAAAATTAATTTACGAAATTAAAATTGATGCCATGACGTCACATAGCAAATGACTATTATACCAATGTGACTTCTGTGTTTTTTCCCACACCTAGAATTTTCCCTTCTAAAAATTATTTTCTTTGTCTAACACTTAAAATGATTCAAGATTGTGACCAAATACATGTATTTGTTATTCATATTATGGCAATCCCTTATTTATTCCATTGGATTTTTCCATTCAGTATGACAAAAAATCATTGTCAAAAAAATTATTTTTCCTAATTTAAAAAAAAAAAATTTTGTGGCAAGAATACTTAACCTGGGATCTACCCACTTAACAGATTTTTAAGTGTATTATTATACATAGGCACGATGTTGTACAATAATAGATCTCTGGATTTACTCATCTTGCATCACTGAAATTGTGTACCCATTGATTGGCAACTCTCCCTTTTCCCCTTCCCCAGTGCCTGGATACCACAATTCTATTCTTGGCTTCCATGAGTTTTTCTACTTTAGAAACCTCATATAAGTGGAATCATGCTGTATTTGTCCTTCTGTGACTGGCTTATTTCACACAGCATAATGTCCTCTAGGTTCACTCATGTGGTTGCATATTGCAGGATTTTTTTCTTTTTTAAGGCTGAATAATATCCCATTGTATGCATATACCACATTTCCTTTATTCATTCATCTATCGACGCACATTTAGGTTGATTCTACACCTGCGTTATTGTCAATAATGTATGAAGAACATGGAACTGCTAACATCTCATCAATATCCCGATTTCAATTCTTTTGGATAAACACCCAGAAATATTATTGCTGGATTATGTTATTTCTATTTTTAAGTTTTGGATGAATCTCCAAACTGTTTTGCATAATGGCTGCACCATTTTGCATCGCCACTAACAGTGTACAAGGGTTCCAGTTTCTCCACATCCTCACCAGCACTTAACTGTCTTTTTTGTTTTTTTGATTATAGCCATCCTGTCAGGCATGAGGTGACACCTCATTGTGGCTTTGATTTGCATTTCCCTGATGATTAGTGACGCTGACCATCTTTTCATATGCCTAATGAACATTTGTATGTCTTCTTTGGAGATATATCTATTCAAATCCTTAGCCCATTTCTTACTCAGTTTATTAGTTTTTTGGCTGTTGAGTTAAAGGAGTTCCTTTACATTTTGGAAATTACTCCCTTATCAGATATATAGTTTGCAAATATTTTCTTCCATTCCATAGGTTTCCTTTTCATTCTATTAATTATTTCTTTTGCTGTGCAGTAGCGTTTTACTTTGTTTTAGTCCCACAAGTTTGAAGTTTTCTGTTTTTACTTTTTTTGCCTTTGCTTTTTGTGTCATATCCATGAAATCATTGTCAAGTCAATGTCATGAAGCTTTTCTCCTATGTTTTCTTCTAGGAGTTTTACAGTTTCAGGTCTTATGTTTAAGTCATTAATCCATTTTGAGTTGATTTTTGTGTATGGTGTAAGGTAAGGGTCCAATTTAATTCTTTTGCTTGTGGATATCCAGTTTTCTCAACAACATTTTTTGAAAAGAAATGAAAGGAATCCACATCAGAAAAAAGGAAGTCAAAGTGTCCGTTTGTAAATCGCATGATCTTATATGTAGAAAACCTAAAGATTCTACTCATACACAAAAAGTGTTAGAACTAAAAGATGAATTCAGTAAAGAAGCAGGGTACAAAATCAACAAGCAAAACTCAGTTGTGTTTCTATACACTAATAATGAACTATCTGAAAAGGAAATTAAGGAAAATAATTCCATTTGTGATAACATCAAAAACAATAAGCTACTTAGGAATAAACTTAACTGAGGGAGTGAAAGACTTGTATGCTAAAAACTACAAAACACTGATGAAAGAAATTAGAGAAGATATAAACAAGTGGAAAGACATTCTGTTTTCATGGATTGCAAGACTTAATATGGTTAAAATGCCCATATAACCCCCAAAAATCTACAGATTCAATGCAATACCTATCAAAATCCCAACAGTACTTTTTATAAAACTAGAGAAACAATTCTAAAATTCATATGTAACCACAAAAGACCCCATATAGCCAAAACAATCTCAAAAAAGAACAAAGCTGGAGACATCACACTTCCCGTTTTCACTATATATTACAAAGCTACAGTAATTAAAATAGTATGATACTAGGATAAAGACAGACCATTGCAAGTAGAGATAGGTGATAATTTTGAAAAAGGTGAATATAATATTCTTTAAATATAGGAGGAGATTATCCTTTCCAAATCGGTATTCTTGGCACCCTTGTCAAATATCAGTTGACCAGGTATGTGTGGATTTGTTTCTGGGCTCTGTAATCTTTCCTTTGGTCCATGTAGGTTTAGATGCAAGTGTCCTTGATCTATTTTCCAAAATTTTTGAACAATCTTTTTATATAATTCAAAAAAAGAGTTGACGCCTTCCCAAATTGTTCATTCCAATAAAAATGACTGAAGTCTGTTTTGCCTTGACATAATTAAAAGTCACTTATTTGTTAAAGAGAAATCTTGAAACTGCTAACATTTTTTATTTTCTATGTACTTATGAAGTTGATACTAAACAGAATTTTGACAAAACACAAGAAAGAAACTATAGGAATCTTTTTTGTTGAAAATCAGCATAAAGTTATTTCTGGTATGTTTTACATGAATTCAACTGAAATGAAAAAAAAGTAAAATAGTCACTTATCTATCTATTCTATTCATCTATTCAATGATTATTTATTAAACATGTATGATGAGCCTGACATTATTCCAGGTGTTCCAGATATAGCAGTGAGTCGGTGGGGGGAGTTTCTTTTCTATTAAGCTTTCATTACATTGGGAGGAAACAGTATAAAGAAACTTAGGAATACTTAATAAGTTAGGTAGTGTATTGTAGGTATATTAATGGTCCCACAAGATGCCCCCTTCCTGATGCCCTAAAACTGTATAATTTATGTTACTTACACGGTAAAAGGGACTTTGCAAATGCTATTAAATTAAGTACCTTGAGATGAATTACTCTCAAGAATCCAGGTAGATCAAATCTGATCACAGGGTCCTTAAAAGAATAGAAGCTTTGCAGACTGTGGGCAGACGAAAATGTGATGATGAAAGAAGTGAAGACACAAAGTTAAGAAAGATTCGTATGTAAATTCAAGGTGAAGTTCTGGATTTGAGAAACACATTTGTGAATTGTCAGCTTAAGCATGGCCTTTAATAATCTGGGATGGATGAGGGGACTGTGGGAATGAATGCAGATAGACAGGCAAAGGAGTTTAAGGACTATGTACAAACAATGTTTAAAATTTGATAAGGCAAGGAAGACTGAGGTAATGACTCGTGGAGGAGTGCTACTCTGGGAAACACATGGAGAACATGTTTAAAGCAAGAGGAGGAAAGGCCATTTCAAATGCTACTTGTAGATCAGGACTGAAGATTAGCCTTTGGATTTGTCAGTGTGGATGCTGTCACTGACCTCGGTTACAAATCATTGTGTAACAAGTTGTGGGCAAAATTCCGATAGGAATAGTAACAAGAAAAAAATAGAAGAAATACTGAAATACTGGTGATTTCAAATAGTTGATTTCTTTTCTTTTTCTTTTCCTTTCCTTCCTTCCTTCCTTCACTTCTTTTATAATGTCTTGACCTAGTTTTGAGGCAGTGAATAGAGGGCCATCAAGTCCCTTTCTTGAGCAGCCAAGTAAATCCACCCTCAACAACTTCCCTTTTCTCCCTTGCACACACTGAGACCATATGCATCTACCTTAATCAAACCCCGAGGCCAGGTGCCAGACAACTAGGGACAGCCTCTGTTCCCAAGAACCCACAGAACTACTCAAATTAAGCAATTCGCAGAGAGCCCACAAAACCTAGCTAACCCCACCTTGCTTGTCATACAGAAGTTACCCCTACAGCTCCAATTACTGATACCCTGTCTCTATCCTGGGTGCAAACTCCTTTGCAGCCCTGAGTGACAGCTTTCTCTCCTTTACAGCTGCAAGTAACAAGGAATTTTGCCTTCCTCTTATCGAGTGTCATTAGTGTCATCACACTTTGTCTTGCCATCAAAAGAATCTTTAAATCATAAAACAAGTATCTCTTGACAACTTTTGCTATGGGGCAAAGAATAGAGGTGATAGAAAGATTTGAGGGCAAGCGAAGGTTTTTTTCCCTCTCTTCATTAAATTTGGCAGAGACTGTAGTATATTCGGATGCTGTGAGAATAATTTAGCAAAGAAAGAAGCATTGTTGATTCAGAGAAGAGTTGAGACCATTGCAGGATCAATGATTTGTGAAGAAGCCATCCATACTGGTTGACAGATGCAAAGGTGAGAGCAAGGGAAATTCACAATAAAATTGTTACCTCTAAAGTAGGAACCAAAAAATGAATATTTGGTGACAGTACCATTAAGCTTATGCTATAATACCAATGTGTGCTGGCTCCCAAGAGAATATATTTCAGCAAAACAGAGTTACAACTTCAAAACACTAATGTGTTGTGCTATGGATCAAGGAGTTTCCTCTAGAGTGTGAAAACTTGGCTTATTTTCATTACATTAAAAAAAAATCATGCTGCAAAGATTGCTGAGCTCCGCATTTCTCCATGGAAATTAACCAATTTAAACAAAAAGAAGCGAAATGTGATTCACTCATTTACAATTAAGACTAGCTCAGTGTATTCAGCATCAATATACAATTTTTCTTTAATCTACCATTGTCCCCAGAGTATTCAGTAGCAGTATAAAAGATCAGGCCCCTTAAATTATTAAATATTCTACTGGGAACTTGCTGCCTAACCCACATCTTTTCTGAATAGTACTGCAGCAATGAGAAATGTGTGGGTGTTTGGTTTTATGCATATGTTTTCAGCCTATCCAATTTTAAAGAACTTGGGTCAAAAAATTGTGCTTGATATTTATTCCCAGTAAATTTTTCTTTAGTGAAGTATGCTTAAATTACCAACCTCAGATTTTCACTTTGCATACTATCTAAACCTTTATTTTAATATTTTCTTTTGCTGTAAAGTTAATGAATATGCTTTTGAATTCCCTCTAAACAAAGTCATTCTATTTTATTGTTATCTGTTGTTAAGATAAAAATATTCTAATAATAATTATGCCTGATAAATAGATCTGATAAACGGAGATTTGCAATAGTTAAAGAGTTCTGACATAAAACGTTAAGCTATCATTTTGTTTTACTTTATTGAGATGTTTCTGAATGATACAAACATTTACATTAAAAAGTAAACATAAAATATGTCATGAATTTTTCAACTATCTTGATATTTCAATTAGTTACCTTTTGTATTTATTCATATATTTAAAAAATACCATTGGGGGCCGGCACAGTGGCGCATCGGTTAACTGCACACATTCTGCTTCGGTGGCCCAGGGTTCACCGGTTTGGATCCCAGGTGCAGACACGGTACCACTTGGCAAGCCATGCTGTGGTAGGCACCCCACATATAAAGTGGAGGAAGATGGGCACGGATGTTAGTTCAGGGCCAGTCTTCCTCAACAAAAAGAGGAGGATTGGCAGCAGATGTTAGCTCAGGGCTAATCTTCTTCCAAAAAAAAAATACCATTAATAAAGTGGATCATTATTCTGTCTTTCCAATAGTGTATTATAAGTAAAATCAAAGAGAAATATCAGAATTCCTGAAAAATGAGATTTTTTTTTTTAAATGAGATTTTTTTTGGTTGAATTATTTGTTGATACGAACATATCCAATATATAGTGAAAATTATGTTAATTATGTAATAATATCTTATTTGCTTACATGTCAGTATTTTTATTACAATGACAATAAGAAAAAAAGTATAATTCTGGGAAAAATTGCTTGTTACAGTTGATTCTATTTTAGATATTACTGAAATGATGGTTTTCACCATAAAATCTACTATATACACTAAATAAGATATGTCACTGTAGGATTTTATATAATAGTTGACATCCATATGAACAGAATGTTATGTATTTATCTCTTAGAATATAAACTTTCAAAAGTTTCAATCTCTCAATTATTTATTTTAGAGGCTGAAAAATGAGAAATGCAAAAAAAATTAATCAGAGCTTAGAACTATTCTGTTATATATTTTTTCAGTTTTACTTGAAGACAGATTTTTAATTTAATGTTTACTTCTCAAAATATTTAACTAATGTCTGGAATAAATTATCTCCAATTCATTGGGAATGATTTCCGAGGTAAAGATCTTTAGTTAAAAAAAGAAATAATGGCATGTTGCATTGCAAAAGCTCTTTTTTTAACTGAATCTAAGAGTTTAAATTAAATACTCAACTATATTAAAAAGGAACTAATGACTCATTTATATAGTTTATATATAAAGATCATTACGTGCCACTAATTCTTTTCTTTAAAATAATTCAGTTGGATTCCACTAATAGAACACTGAAGCTACCATTATATTTCTGGTGCAATCAGGTTGAATGATGGATTAGCATAAACTTGGTGAAAAGGTGATGACCACACAAGACTGTTTAAATACAAGATTCTATCTGATTTGTTGGCAATGAGAACGCAGTATTTTGCCCGTTAGGATGGAACAAACTGCATGTTATAGAGTCTGACTAGCTGGCATAAAAGCATTGAGCATAATTGAGCATATGCTTTCTTAAACTTTCCTTATTAAAACATATTCTTACCGGAAGACCATATATGCTCAACAATGACACTGACAGTTTAATGAGAATTTAGAATAATATTTCACAGGGATTTTTTTTTTAATGGTATCCTTTATTTTTAAGGACGGAAATGGAGAGCCTGCATTTATATCTAATCTAGAAGACTTATGCATATTATCTCAGTTTATAATCTTTTAATCCTTCTTATAATCATTTTTATCCTTTTTCACATAAAGGACACATGGCCCTAATAGGCAATGATACTGGGATCTGAACCCACCTGACTGATACAAAAGCTATTCTTCCTAACATAGCCTGCTTTCAGGATACTTCTTAGATGATACCTCTTTGGTTGTACCTTAAACCTGAGTCCCCAGAACTCAGAAGTCTTCTTTAGAAATTTAGAGTAAACATATGTGATTCCATCTTTACATCTGCTACGAGAAGCAACTTTAGTCATGTAAAATTATAAATCATTTGGGGGAACTTATAGCTTGGAAAAAATGGTCAAACAAATGAACTGAGAACTTTTCTTTCATTATTTCCTGTTTATCAGTGTCCAAAATATATTTTACTTTATATCAGAGATATTTTCTATGCTTGTTTCATTTCTCTTTTTTGCTATATTAGCCATTGTGTTGACCTTATGTCATATAAACAATATTACTTCTTTAACTCTAGTATTTCTATATCTTTATTCCTTGATATCAAAGGAAAAAATGGTAAAAATCTGCAAAAATGCTACTCAAATTTATACAAAAATGAAAGCGTTTGAATTCCTATAGATGAATAGATAAATAGATAAATTTCCAAGAATATTATTTTAGATGACAGACGTATAACCAAATTATTACAGACCTGTTGTTTTATTTATGAATGGGGACAAGTTGGTTGAATATTATCTTCAAGCCAAATAGCAAACCTTTTTGTGGAAACATGTATCTATCTGCGGAATATTATCTAAGATTTGGTTTATGAGCAACAAAATTTCTAAAATGCTAAACACTTACAAATGAAATTGATAAATGCATAGCAAATTGTTTAGGATTTTTTGCCTAAGTGCAGGAAGATAGGAGTAGAAAAAGCCCTAGAGGTTCAGCTCCATTGTTACATTATTCTGATTTATGTTTCTTTGGCATATTTATTATTATTAATTTAGCAGTTACTACTTTTCTCTAACCAGTTTAAAAATGCATTCTGCTTTACGATCTAGTTAATAAACACAGCAAGGTCTGGAGATGGAAGGAAATCAGATTTTATATTTTTTCCAGGGAGCTGCTGAAAACTATTCCTCCTGAAAATGCCTCTGATGTCCTGTTTAATTCCTGACTTATGACTTTGATTTATTCTTTGCGTGTAACACCACTTTTATCTCCCAATGTTCCTATAAAAACACGGTTATAGTCAATGAAGTGGTAGTTCACAAAGTTTCAAGTCAAAGAGTTATCATGCCAAGGAATAAATGGGAATAAGAGAAAGCTAGCCAGGCAGATGCCATATATCATTGAGGGGAAGGTTTGTTTCCAAGAAGAGATGATAAGTCTACTCAAATGTGAGCTTTGGTTCAAGCTCTACAGTGATTTGGGTCTAGAGCAATGAAATAAAGCAGAAAAAAACAAGTAAGTCCCATCAATCTTGACAGGCAGAATGACAAATGCTACAGTACTCAGGTAACGCACACTCCATGATATGTAAAATAAGTTTGAAGCAGTAGTACCCCTAAGAAGAAACCCTGATTGTGAATCGTGGTCATAACAAGAAAGATTTTATTTGTTTTATATTCCTTGCTGAGAGTGGGGAGTTGAGATTGGCCAGACCACAAAGAGCAGGGCAGGATAAAAATTTGATCAAAATGATGGTTCAGCTTAAGGTTTTGCAAACAAGCAATGCAATGAATATGTATGAGAATTTACACAAGATCAGGAATACAAGAGAGTAGAAGCAGATCTGAATTTCTTGTATTGTTCTACACGTAGGTGCAACAGAATTTTAGTATTTCAATGCAACTATGCAGAATGAGAAATTTATTCAGATCTGAATAAATGATCTGAATAAATCATTGGAACTCAGAGCTCAGCTTAGACCTTTATTTTTGATACGGGAATGTGTTGGAGGCACCTCAGCATAAGTAGTCTAACTATTTGAATTAAGAGATTGCTTGCTTTGACATATTCATATACTGTGTCAAATTCTCATTATACACACATATCTAGATATAGATGTATATATAAGATATATACACATATATACACACATAAATATCCCTGGGCTTATAGCAGACATGACATTTACTTGTCTTATGGGTTTGATTCCAACCATATGTTTGCCATGAACTGATTCAGAAACCTGTTACCACCAAGAGGTCCTTAGAAATAAGAATTCATACATTAAAAAACCGGAAGAAATTCAAAGTTATCCAGATTTACATAAATATGTATGTAGTTATAGTCCAATATAATCCATGGTAAACATTTTTTTTTCTTGCTTTATTCCCTAAACCTTATAGCAAATCTTTTGAGAATGTTTACTTCGGATCTAGGCTAGGTTTGTTTTCCAGCTCCACTACCTACTAGCTTTGTGATGTTGTACAAGTCACAAAACTTTTGCTTGTTTCCTTATATGTAAAATGGAAATGAAAATTGTTCCTATTACATTGAATTCCAATGAATACTAAATAAATATGTAAAACTTAATATACGATCACATGAAATTGTGAATGTCTCCCTATATATATGCAAACAAATATTTGTGTACATATGTTCATTTTAACATATATTGTATGTAACAATATGTATAATGTAATTTAAGTATAAAAAGCACAATTCGGAATAATGTGTATTGTATGCTATTATGTTAGAAAGATGGAAAATATGAATGAATGCTTTTGTTTTCAAAAATTAACAAAATGTGTACCTGTAATTGGAGGAAGTAAGTATGGAGCAAGGACAGGGATACACTCTAAACCTCTTTAATAAATCTTATTTTATAATTTTAATTCTGAAATATGTAAATGTTTCACATAGTTTAAAAACAAAACATAATTTAAAACATTTTGCAAATCGATTGGCACATGTTAAGTATTCAATAGGTTACCACTGACAGCAATGGTAACAAAAATGATTATACATGCCAAATATTTTTACAAGCCTGGAAATATCATCAAGAAAAAAAGCAAATGTTTCCTATTCATAAAGTGCGAGAAACTGAGAACACAATAAAGATGATACAAATATCAAAACAAGGGACTGGGACAATACATTCTAATTTGTGATGATACCTTCATATGACTTTGGTCAAACTTGGCATTTTAAACATAAGCATTTAGTACATTCCTTTCTTAGGACACAAGACAGGATTATATATAACCATTGGTGTAAATGGAAAGGGACAGGAGACAGTGGCACTGGAGAGTTTTTAATATATTTCGGAAAGACAATATTTATGGGAGTATTTTAACTGATATAACAGGGTAATAAGCTGAGATCTAAGTGCTTACAGTAAGAAGTCTTACTTTCTGTTAAAACATCACCATAAAGACCAAGATAGTTTAGACAATAGGTGTAATGAAAGGAGGAAAAGGAATAAATCACGCTATAAACAGAGTGAAAGATTTGACTGCAATCTTTTAAGGAGAACCGACGTATTAACAGAGGGATAAAGGAAAGGAAATAATAGATCATCTATAAAAAATGAAGTAGTGACATTGCAGCCTGTTTTTAATAGAAAAATTAGCAAATGACAATGCAAAGCAAACCTCTTTCTTAGACAAAACTTTTCTCAATTTGGTATTTTAATGTAGAGAAATGCTTATTCAAGTATGAAAATATATTTTCTGATATGTAAAATCTCCAAAATGCATATGTTGTTCTCCCTTTTACAGGAAGTTTGTAGAAGACGCATTCCAAAAAGATGTGAGAGCAAGGCCAAAATATTGAGGACATAAGATCCAGGAAACACAATCTACAAAATAAGCAGAGTTGAATGAAATTTCCAGGGTGATGGTGAAGAGCCATTGAAGGTCAATAGTGCGCCTAGAGAGAATAACGTGAACCCAGAGTGAACAGAGTCCAAATACTCCAGGGCGAAAATAAGGATCGGGTGGAGAAAAAATATTGAAAAACTATTGGACAATTTTGAAAAATTAAAGCTTGGCAAAAATGAAACATAACTACCATAAAAATAAGTCAATGATTAATCTATTTTTTTTAAAAAAAAAGGATAAACAGGGAAAAATATAGTTTCAGTTTATAGGTTTATAAGTGATAAATATTTAAAAATTATATAAATATAGTCCCTGAATAATGATTTAAAACAATATTAAGGTATTATTACTTTATTTGGAGGATGAAAATCAGAAAAGTTCGTGTGTAGGGAAGATAATGCTCTCTGCAAGGTAAGTACTTAATCTCGTTATTAGAAAGTCCTTGAGTTATATCTGGAACTATGAATCAAGAGATAGCAGCATCAATATGTTATTTTTAAAATATAAAGGTAAACGCAAGAAAAAATGTGGGAAACAGTTGACTAAGGGAAGACAGTTGAACAGGGCAGGGGACAAAAATTTTGAGTTTTTAACTTTATAGATTGAATTAGTTTGAGTTGAACTTTAAAGCTTTTTTTCCCAAGCAGATAGTTGTATTATTTTCATAAATACATAAATTTATGAAAAATGATGGAACATAAGTAAAATTTTGACAAGTAAAAAGTTTTAATATTTTCTAAATTTTTCCAAGATGTAAATATAAAATGACTTAAAATAAATGTTAAAGTGTCACTCATATATTGTAACAAATAAAAGAATATACAAATGTAAAATAGAAAACAGGCAACATGAAGCAGTTATTCTGTGGATTTAATCCTAGACAGCCATTTTTAAGATTTTGGCATGTATCTTATTCAGGTTGCAGAAAATGGCAAAAGAAGAAAAAAAAAAAGGCAAGAGAGAAACCATCCTAACTGGTCTTTTAAAAAGGAGTAAGAAAATAACTTAAAACTGAGCTTATAGAAGGGACTTCTAAAACTACAGCACAGAGGATGGTCAGTAGTGTTTCTTCTGTGAGTACAGTGATCAAGAAGCTGCAATCTCAGGAAGCTGCGGCCACAGCTGTGGATTCCAGGACCAAGTGACACACAACCTGATCTGGAAAGAGAAGCCCAATGCTGAGACCAGTGCGAGAGCAAAGCAGTAGAAGTAAATGGGGCTACCCCTTTCACAGCCAACACCAGCAAAATGGGCACCTTGAACCAGGTCACTTCCGACCTCACCATAACTGAGTTCTGAATCACGTTCACCCAGGAGTGCATCTGATTGGAAGCATCTAAATTACTCTCAGGAGCCTAACTTCAAGGGACCTGAGAAAATAGTTTTTGCTTTCCCACCAGGACAGTAGAAAAAAGAGTATTAGAAGGAAGTTGGTTTGAGCAAGTCAATGCCACGTGTACAGATTCCCTGCGCTGAGAATGAGTATGTACTGGTGTTTAAATTGGCTTTTTCATTTCAAATAAAGCTTGCCTTTCCAGTGCCCCACATATTTCATCTATAGATTTACACAGCTTGTGTAATGATTCCCATATGTAGACACTAACATTTCTAGGTTTCTTTTGTTGTTGTTTCAAATGATACTGCAGTCAATACCCTTGTGTATTTGTCATATGTAAGCACACTCTTATCTTTCTAGGATACCTTCTCAGAATAGGATTTCTCTTTGAAAATTCACATCTTTAGCTCAAATCAATATAGCCAGTTTGATTTGCAAAAGGAGTTGTACAAAATATACTTCCTTCAAAAAAGAAAGCATATATATTTTGAAATCATTAAAAAATAAAGTCTCAATCTTAAATGTCTAATTTCAGTTTGCCTTTTTATCTTACCTGTAAGGAGCAAACATCTTTTGATATTTATATCGATAAAGTGACAAATATTCTGATGTTTTCCTGGATATGGTATTCACATCTGCTGTGCTGGCCTAATTATAACTAACATTCTTTTATTTATATTTGGTCTATTTTTCCTTTGAACACCCTGTCTGATTCTTATTTTTAGGTGCGATTTTATTCAGGGTCCATAGAGCAATGACTTGTTATATATGTTACAAATATTTTCTCCCCAAACTTTAATTTACATTAAACTTTGATTTGAAGTATTTTTGTTTCTCTCCTATTGAAGACTTTATTTTGTATTTAGCCAATGCTTTGGATTTTATTTTTTTCTTTTAGAGTTTCTGGGATATGTATTATGCTTTAAAAGTCTTTTCTTACATCTTACAACTAAGATTCGGACATAGATATATAACATATAAAACTAAAGAAACTATGTATCTTAGTATAAATTTCTCTCTCTCCTCCAGAAACTAATCCCCTTGTAGCCAGTATATCATGAAATCATCTAAAAGTACAAAAACTGGACCAAGAGACAGTGTTAGCATGTTCTTGGATTAAGAAGAAGGGAAGAAGTACAGGGAAGGGAAGAGGGGAAAGAGGAGAAAAAGGAGGAGAAGGAGGGGAAGGAGGAAAAGGAGAGAGAGGAGGAGGAATGAAAGAAGCACTTCCAGTGTCTTTTGCATGGTGAGTATTGTATGTATTCTCTCTCAACTTGAGCGTCTAGAAGGGAGGAGGGGTGGTCACGGGCTTCCTAAATTTCCGGTTTCCAACCTTGAACATGTTGCTTATTCCAGCACATAGAGTCTCATCCCAGCATTGGACCAGCAAGAAGGGTGGGGAATGTTCTGGATAAAGAAAAGGAAAGATAAGTACTTATTTGACACTAGGTACCAAAGCAGAAATATTGGACGTAGGTAAATGTTATCTTTTAGAAATTTTGGACTGAAAAAATACCAAAAATGTAAACCTAGTTAGATACCTGTGATCTGGATCATCTGGGAGCTTTTTCTGAACAGTTTCTGAAGCAAGAAGTGAATTTCGGCCTTTCCCAATTGACTCCAGGTCCACATTGTCAAATGAACTAGATTTAAAATTTTCCCCCAAAAACTGACAATCAGTTGCTATGTGCTCTGAGAAACTTGGTTCCTATATTTTCAAGGCCTTATTTTTCAAATATCGTTCAATTCTGTGAGGTACACAGTAAACTCCATTAATGTCTATTTTGTTTACACCAGTCATGATCATTTTTATTGTTTAAAATCAGTAGTTATATGGTTATGCATTAATGGTTATGGTTATTGGCGTCTGGAATTGGGGTGTTGATATAATAGCCATGGATGGTTAAAGTGGATGAGGGAGGTGGGTGAATACAATGAAGTTCCTTCATTCCTGGGTAGTCAGTATTAATTGGTAACAGAGCAGCCGGTAATTGCCTGTTATATCCTTTCCCATTCTCTGTAGTTCTGAGAAAGCTTTCAGTCAAGGAGCCTCCATACTCCAACACAGGTTGGAGATTCTGATATGGGTTGTCAGCAAGAGCACCCTATTCCCTGAATAGGGAATTTTTTATTCAAGTAGTGAAAGGTGACCTATGCAGGCCCATAAATAGTGTTCCAGAATCGATTTTGATACTGGGAGAGAGACAATCAGGCATTCTTTAAGATACTGTGAGTGGTTTAGGCCACCCACCCGTGAGCTTCTGCAGCATGTATTTCCTACCACATGGAGAGAGATTGCTGGAGACGGAAAGATCTTGGCAGGAGAAAACAGTAACAGAGGGAGAAAATCAGAACGTGACTTGAATCGCTGGGTTACCTACGTCTAAGGCCAGAATATTTTATTTCCTTTCTTTTACATAATCTGATACTTTTTTCTTCCTTTTCCTTCATTCCTTTTTTCCTTCCTTCATACCTCACCACCCACATTTTTTGCCTTGAAGTATTTTAAGACACTTACAATCGAAAGAAAACGGCTAAAGAGTTCTAGTTAATATATGTCTAAAGAAAGCAGAGCTGAGAAACAGAATTCGGTCGCCAAGTTGAAAATCTTACTAGTATCACCCTCTCAGATACTCACACATTTATCTCTCGCAGACTGGTGAAATCAATTCTCATCGTTGAGTAAGTTACCATGACACACAAACTCATTCTTGTCATGCATGCACAAAGCAAAGGCCAGAGTCATGTAGGACTTCCACCAGAAATCTCAGATTAGAGGTATGACACTAGCTCTCCTCTGGAGAGACCTTCACAAATAACATTTGTGAATTACTCAAGAATGGTAAGGCCTAACTGTTTCTTTCCAAGGATATTCTCCAACTTATACTCCAATCATCTCTGTCAAAATGCTTCATCATTTATACCTGATTTCAAGTGTTTTCAATCACTCTCTCTCCACAGGCTTTCCCTCTTAAACATAATGAAGCTCAGGTTTTTTGCATCTTAAATTATACAGCTATCATTCAGACTTTCATTTCTGTCAGATTGCTCTCGATACATGTGAGCTAAACATGATGTTGAATTCAAATAACCATACTATAAAAAGACATGTGAATATGTCTTCTTCAAAGTATTAAAGATCTGAGAAGACAAAATGAACACAGTAAGCCAAAAGATGGGTGAAGATATAAAGCGAAGAAGTAAAAGTCACTTTTACCTTAACAGCATTGGTATTATCAGGCAAACTTCAGCTTTGTGTTTCTCGTGGGGTGTCGAGGACAGAAGACAAAGTTCACAGTCCAAACCAGGGTTAAGACCCAATAGTGGCTGAGCCTGGAGGCACAGAGGTTAAGTTCGCATGTTCTGCTTTGCTGGCCCGGGGTTCGCTGGTTCGGATCCCGGGTGTGGACATGGCACCGCTTGGCAAAAGCCATGCTGTGGTAGGCGTCCCACATATAAAGTAGAGGAAGATGGGCACAGATGTTAGCTCAGGGCCAGTCTTCCTCAGTAAAAAGAGGAGGATTGGCAGCAGTTAGCTCAGAGCTAATCTTCCTCGAAAAAAAAAAAAAAGACCCAATAGAGTCAGCAGAAATGACAAAGTACTCTTGAAAATTTTCTCCTCCATAAAACCAACAAGAAGATTGGCAAAAATTGTCAGAATTAACTTTGTCAGTGCTCCCGAATAACCAAAGGTAGGCAGCAATTCAGGAGAAATTTTTTCAAGGAAAAAATGACTGAAGCTGTATAAGAACAAATAGCTTTGTGGTGTTTTATCTTATTTCCATCCACCCATCTCTGTGACTGTGGTTGCCTCTAATCCAACAGCTGCAACTACAATAAAACCAGCAACTGACAGCCACTGGAGGTGGCAAAACTAGGTTGGAGCTCCATCTTTACTCACTACCAGAGAAATGTGGTTATTTGACCCATCTGGTGGCTCTGAAAAACCCCACTTTCACTAGGAAGCCTGCCTTTATTTGATCTGACTCAACGTTTACCCAGTGTGAAGAGACTTTCCACAGGAGATGGTAATCACAATTAAAGACAGTTGTTTAATCTTGCAGCTGCTTGTGGTAGTGGATAACAGCCAAGGCAATAACCAAAAATATACACAATAACAAGTGTTGGCAAGAATGTGGAAAAATTGGAACCCTAATACATTGGAGGAATTTAAAATACAGCTACTATGGAAATCAGTTTGTCAGCAACTCAAGAAGTAAAATATCCGAATTTACAGGAGTATAATTTAGTACAGTGACTCAAAAGGCAATTTTATATTATCTAATAGTGCTGAAGATGTTTATATCTAAATCCATAATCCATAATAGTAGTCTACAATATTTGCTCACACATCTACTAAAAGAGTTTGCAAATTTTATATACCTATGTAATAATTTTTACATTGTCTTAAATTTTAAAATTAAATATACCTATTTTAAAAGATAAAATTTTTGTCATTTATACATATTGAAATTTTATAATCAAATCATCAAAGGCTTTAAGAAGGGAGATTTTTTTTGTTTCGTTTGGCCATGAGTTATGAGAATTAAATCACTCTGGCGGCCACAAGGAGAAACTGAATTTTATGGAGCAGTGTGAAGACTTCTCCAGTACATGTCTCCATTGTTTAACATTAGGAATGTACCTAATATAAATGACTTCCAATAAAAGATTTTTTAATATATTCTATGCATAGATACAGCATTCTTAAAAAGTAGTTGATGGATTGATTTTGAAAATAGTTGCCATGGGCCGGCCCAGTGGCACAGCAGTTAAGTTCTCACGTTCCAATTCTCCGCAGCCCAGGGTTCACCAGTTTGGATCCCAGGTGTGGACATGGCACCACTTGGCAAAAGCCATGCTGTGGTAGGCATCCCACGTATAAAGTAGAGGAAGATGGGCATGGACGTTAGCTCAGGGCCAGTCTTCCTTAGCAAAAAGAGGAAGATTGGCAGTAGTTAGTTCAGGACTAATCTTCCTCAAAAAAAAAAAAAAAAGGAAAAAAGAAAATAGTTGCCATGCACATTGAAAAAGAAATGTCAAAACAAATCAAAGGAAAGCATTTGTGGATAACCTAATATTTTGGAACTCTTCTATAATTGTGTCCTTCCCTGTAAAATACAGAATGAGGAGGATTCTGATGGTTACTAAAGTAACCAATCAAATTCTGATGATTCCTGAGCTTCATTTCCTCCTAGCTTTCAGTAGCTTCAAGAAATTAGCTCAAGGGTCATGAAGGTGGTGACATATTGCAGGATTTTCTTCTTCTTAAAGGCTGAATAATATTCTGCTCCATTGGCCAATATATCTGCCTTCATGTCATACGTTTTAAGTACTGTAGCTTTGTAATGTATTTGAAATCATGAAGTGCGATGCCTCTAGCTTTGTTCTTACTTCGCAATATTGTTGTGGCTATTCAGGCTCCTTCGTGGTTCAGAACGAATTTTTGAATTCTTTCTCCTCTTTCTCTAAAAAAACGCCATTGAGATTTTGATAGAAATTGCATTAAATCTGCAGATCACTTTGAGCAGTATGGACATTTTAACAAGATTAAGTCTTCCCGCCCACGAACAAAGGTGGTCTTCCCATTTCTGTCTACTTTAATTTATTGATATTTTATAGTTTCAGCGTACAAGTCCTCTACATCCTCAGTTAAGTTTTATTCTTAAGTATTTTATTCTTTTTAATATTATTGTAAATGGAATTGTTTTCCTAATTTCCTTTTGAGAAAATTCATTGTTAGTGTATATAAATGCAATTAATTTTCATATGTTGATTTTGTTATCTTGCTACTTTACTGAATTCATTTTTTAATTTTAACAGTTTTTTTGTGGAATCTTCGGGATTTTCTATCTATAAGATCATGTGATCTGCAAAGAGGGACAGTTTTACTTCTGTTGTTCCAACCTACAGTCATGTTATTTCTCCTTCTTACCTAATCCTTTTGACCAGAACTTCCAGTACTATTTTGAATGGAAGAGACAACAGTGTCCAAGCTTGCCTTGCTCCTAATCTTAGAGGAAAAGCTTTTAGATTTTCACTGTTGAGCATGGTGTTAGCTGTGGGATTTTCAGATATGTTCTTTGTTGTATTTATGTAGTTTCACTCTCTTCTTAGTTTATTGAGAGTTTTTAAAATGAAAGTGTGTTGAATTTTATCAAATACTTTTTCTGCATCTATTGAGATCATCATAGAATTTTTATCCTTCATTCCGTTAATATGGTCCATCACATTAATTGATTCTTTTTAGACATATTTATTCATTTATGATGAGGAATTGGCTCATGCAGTTATGGATGCTGGGAAGCCTCACCACCTGCAGTCTGGAATACTAGAAAAATCAGTGATGTGATTAGATCTGAGTCAGAAGACCTGCGAACCAGGGAAGGCAGTGCTGTAAATCCCAGTCGGAGGGCAGGAGAAGATGAGATGAGATGTCCCAGCTCAATCAACGAGGCAGAGAAAAGGAGGTGAGCTCCTCCTTCTGCCTTTTGTCGTATTCAGGCCTTCAGTAGATTGGATGATGCCCACCCACAGTGGGGAATATATGTTTCCATGTTCCCAGCTACCAAAATGGCAAGAAAATTTAATATTAGAGAAGGGAGAAAGGTATTAACTATTTTTGAGAAATGGCACTGGTAGCATATTACTATTTAGTACAGTGAGGGAAAGATATAAGACAAATATTTATTATAATAAAAAATTATCCCCTCCTCCTGTAGCAGTTAGGTCCCTTTAGGGATATGTCACTTTACAAAAAAAGGGGTGGGATCAGCATAATATTATTTTAATTTGTTTACTATGTTTACTTTTAATTATAAGAGCTATTGCTATTCTTCTCTTGGTTTTATATTCTGGTAGGGAAATTTTTTAAAAGTGAAATATGTGAAATAAATAGAAACTGGATATATTTTTAATAGATTACATTTTATATGGTCGCTATAACTCTAGGGAAACACGTGAGAAACATACGGGGACACCAGGAAGAAATCTTGATTAGAGGGGAATTAGAATATAGCTGGAAAGTAAGAAATCATCTTTAGTTATAGAAATGATACAGCTGACAATAAATTCAGAAGAAATTTCATTTCAGCCTGTTCTTTTGAAGGAGGAACATAAATGAAAAGACAGGAAACGAGAAGAACTGTGAACGAAATGTTTATATTTTAAACAAAACATATTTTTAAATTTTATATTGTAAACAAAAGTTAGTGACAGCAAACATTCAAATGCCTTGGTTACAGCTGTTCCTCATAGTCTCCCCATCCAAATATCCTAATAAGACTCTCGCTTTACCGTAATGAAACTCTAATGAGAAAAGCACACGCAAATGTGGTAAACAGTGGCAATTAGGAACTAATATCAGCCTGCATCCATCTGCATAGGACAGTTCTATGCACTAAAACTGTTTTTATTCGATTTAAACTTCACCCCTGAGGAGGTTGCCTTATGGTCTAAGGAGAAGCTGGGGACTGGTATGTTACACAAATGCGATGTCACAAAGGGTAACTGTATGGTGCATATAAAGGGTTAACTTGAGGGGCCTGCTGGAGAAGTAGCTCCCACATAAGGATGGACTGTTGCTTCTCCTTTGTCTTCAGTTGTAAGTAATAAATCCACTAGTTATCTGTACCTGTTGCCTTGACTATTCTACTTGAGCATAATCGTATGAATGAAAGAAAAAAAAAAAAAACCCACTATTTTTAAATGATCATTCTCCTTATGCTCTATGCTGGGACTCAGAGCCATCTAGGAGGCTGTTGTTTGGAAAGCTTTGCCTGTAAATCCATCATATGCGTGGATTCAGGAGTAGGAGTGGAATCAACATGTTATTGATATAAGCAAGGTAAAGAATTATACATAGGTATAATTCATATATATGTGAATATATATAATTGCCCTATAGATAAAATATTTATTATTTGTTTAAGTAAAACATGATAGAGAAGAAATTTGAATAAACTATTAGCATGGTTGAAACATGAGATGATATTGAAGGAAGTGTACTTATTTTTATGTCTCATTTACATTTTAAAACTAAGCATGTTTTTATTGAATCTAATAACTTTTTGGAAGTCAATTGTAGTCCATAGAAATTAGCTTTTCCTTTCTTGCTTCCAATTGTTGGGTTGTGTGGCACCAAGAGAGGAGTTAGTTATGGAAAAATTAATGGCTGGTACAGTTTGATGAAACAGGAATACTAGATGAAAACAGAGGAGAAAAATCCCATGAGTGACATGGTGATAAGAGTAACACACTTGCAGTTTAAACAGTCAAAATTGACTTCAGTGGAGCCATTTTAAAATGGAGTTGGAGCTGCCTTTCCGAAGAAACTGGTTTGCTGTCTTCAACCTTGGACTGGGCCAGATCTTTGCACTGGGCCAAAACAGAATTGTTTTACAAGCAGTTGTTTGAGAAGAGAACACACATTCTGCTCACAAAGTCTGACTACTGTGGGCTTTCTGAAGATAGACTCAATAGACAATCAATGTTTACCAAGACTAGCTCTCTGCCTCGACTCCAATTAAAATTCTTTGTAATACAAACTCCCTTCTTTGCCTTTAAAAGCCCCTGAATTTTACTCCCTAGAAGGAGACTATTTGGGTTTCCACCCAAGTCTGTGCTCCCTGAATTGCAATTCTTTGATCCCAAATAAATGCTTTGGCTCTTAAGCTGATCTCTGTTTTTGCAGGTTGACAAAACATTTCCTTAGATGCAGTTTTTGGCACCTGAACTCTCTCAAGTTTGAAAAATACAAATAATTTGATATGATCTTCATTTTCCAAGGCAATGATTTAATTAAATACAATGTATTTATTTATTAAAAATTCATATGCCATAAAACAATCTACCTATAAATTCTTCACACATTTTATGTTAATACAATAGTAGAGATTTCATCTAGAAAGAAAATGAAATTCTTCTGGAATCAAAACTGCAAATAGGAGTTATTTTGAATACTTGAAAAAAAAAATAAACTTTAAGCTAGACTTTGAATTACTATTCTTTCTTTTCTGCCCTGACCAAGGAGTCGTGGGCAAAGGCATAATAGTAACCCTTTAAATTGGTAGTATCTCACATTAATAAATCTTAAATCTTCTGCTTTTCTATATTTCTTTATTCTACTTTTTTCCTGCATTAAAATTGTGAAGTGAATTTGTTAGAAATGTTCTGTAGAAAGGTTAAAGATTGGCTTGAGAATGTCTAGCTTTTTATTTCTTTTTTTAAGGAAGATTGGCCCTGAGCTAACGTCCATGCCCATCTTCCTCTACTTTACATGGGAAGCCTACCACAGCATGGTGTGCCAAGCAGTGCCATGTCCGCATCCGGGATCCGAACTGGTGAACCCGGGTCACCGAAGCGGAACATGCACACTTAACCGCTGTGCCACCCAGCCGGCCCCACTTTTTATTTCTTTTATCAAAATGTAAAACCTACTAATATATTAGATATTATGCATTTGTTTCTTTTAATTGAGTCAGTCATTTTCCTATGAATATGTAATGCATTTCCTTTTATTCTTTGCTGATACCTATTACAAATCATGTACAATAATGTTTTATCTTATAGTATTATGCAAAATATTTTCTGGTTTTAGATTTTAATGGCTCACTAGAAAACAAAGACAAGCAAGCAAGCAGTTTAACTGGCCATACTTCATAAAATTACTATATAATTGTTTTCACTGCTGTTCCACAATTTGGATGTTTGTACGTAAAGTGCTTGATACACTGGCTGGTGAGTACTAGATCCTTAATAACCAGTGTTTGTTCTATTTTATTGATGCTCTTTTCAAACTGGCTCAGTCACTCCTCCAATAGTACAACCATATATTTCTTCAAAACCACAATATTTAAAAATGTGTCATATATTCCTATACAGCTACACATTTATTGAGAGATTATCTCGAGTCAATCTTGTGGTAGCTGGTAAGTCTTCAGGAAACTTCAGCTACCTACACTTAGTGTCTGCTACCTTCTTGTTTTATTTCAGTGATACTGCTCTTGTCTTTTTAATTTCAGTCATATATAGTACCAGCATTTCCTTGTGCTGTGTTCAGCTTGTTTGTCACCTACTCAGATTCTTTCACAAAAGATGCCTTCCACCTTTCTTCATATAGTGTTATGCCCTGTTGCCTTAAGGGCTATAGAGTTCATAGCAGGGCTGGCCCAGTGGCATAGTGGTTAAGTTTGTGCACTCTTCTTTGGTGGCCTAGAGTTCATGGGTTCAAATCTCAGGTGCAGACCTACAACACCACTCATCAAGCCATGCTGTGGCAGTGACCCACATACAAACTAGAGGAAGATTGGCACAGATGTTAGCTCAAGGACAATCTTCTTCAAGCAAAAATAGGAAGATTGGCTACAGATGCTAGCTCAGGGCCAATCTTCCTCCCCCCACAAAAGAAAAAAATATATATATACTATACGCCCATCCTTTTTTTCCATGTAGCTAGCAGATAAACCATGGCAATGAATGATTTAGATGTCTTTGAACTGGCACTAGACTTTAGGGTATTATTGTGGAGCTTTTAGAGCAACAGAGAAACACCCACAAAGTTTTCAATAAATCAACACTTGATAAGAAAACAATAGTTCTGTGACACATATACTGTGACCTGGGGTGCTCAGATATGTTAAATAATTTTCTTGATAGCTTATTTTAAGTTAGTGGTCAAGTGAGATTAAAACTGGACTGACTCCTGGGCCAGCTCTTGTGGCCTGATGGTTAAGTTTGGCACACATTCCTTTGGTGGCCTAGGTTTGGTTACTAGGCGTGGACATAGGGCAGTCATCCGTCAGTGGCCATGCTGTGGTGGCAACCCACATACAAAATAGAGGAAAATTGGCACAGATGTTAGGTCAGGGCTAATCTTCCTCAAGCAAAAGAAAGAGGAAAATTGGCAACAGATGTTAGCTGAGGGCAAATCTTCCTTAGCAAACATAAAACAACAAAAGTGGACTGATTTCAAAGTATACAATCAGCATACTACTTGAATATCTTCTCAATGGGACAAGAAACTATTTCCTTAATTGATCCATTCTTTCTAGACCATTTCTGAATGACTCAGGATATTTTAAAATTCACCCTCAACTAATTTTTTAGCATAGCCCTCAGGGAATGTAAATTCATTGGTCCTGAAATATTCATTAATAGTAACGTCAGTATGGATTTTGGTGGTAAGAGTTTGGTGTGGCAATTCTCTGCAAAGCATAATCTAGTTAGAGATTTGTGTTAGAAACATACAGCATAAACCACATCTTATGTTTACAACTAGCTCAGTCATTCATTCAATCACATAACTATGTATTTTTTGAGAGGTTACTATGAATTAGGCCTATGGTTCCTGGTGAGTCTTCTCTAAATTAAATTTCACTCAATATCTCCTACCCTCTTTTTTATTTTAGTGATGTTTCCTTCGCTTTTATATTTTAATGGAATACAATGTTAAGAATTCTGTGTGAATTTTTATGTTTAGATTGTTTCTCATGCTGCTTATAATGTTTTCATATAAAATGCCTTCCACATTCTTAGCAAAACACAGAAATAGCACATTTAAAAAATTTTAAACCATTGTACAAAATTTACATTGACATCAAAATTGTAGAAAAAATTAGGATTTTTAGAATAATTATGAATTTCCAAGATTAATGCTTTATCTTCACATATTCCATTTTAATGTTAGATATTTGAAAAGTAAACATAAAATATGAATTTTGTTGACAAGGCACGACAAGTCCTCTTCCCGGATCCAGTGTCCCATATCATCTACAGATTGTGATTCCCCAGAGAAGCCTGGAAATTTTCCAGTTCTACTTTTACTTCTGCCACTTAAACTGAAATGTTCTCTTGGACAAAAATATCCTAACCATGGCGTAAAATGAGCTCAAATTTCCATAGCTTTCATGATGACTTACCAGCTCACTGTAGTTGATATTGTACTCAGCTGAATTATTTGACATTTGCTTACATGAATTGTATTCCCTACTAAATTTTTACTATATTGAGTATATGAATACTTTTTACATATTCTCATATCCTTAAAAATACATCCACTAATTTGACAAACTAATTAAATGAACAGATAATAAAATTTACTCAATTATTTGGAAGTAAGTTATTTCAAAATCAAGTAGCCTGTCAAGTAGGAGGAATTGGTGCATGTTGACTTAGGTGTAAATTTGCTCACTTTCATCAATACTGCACTACATTTAATTTTATTTCCTTTCCTTAAATTTAATTCCATTAAAATTCTTTTGGCAGTGCTAGTCAAAGAAAGAAAAACAATACTTTCTATGAATCTTAAACTTATTTATAGATGATTATCTCAATGTATTTTTATTGGAAGATATTTGTGAAGTTAATTTATGTTTAATTGTAGGAATAAATCGATATTAAGCCTAGTGTGTCTCAACAAAGTAGCCACATAGGGGAGCTCTAACCTAGCAAAAGAATAAATCACCTGCTAAACAGGACACTAGAACAATATTCTTCCTCTTTTACAATAAAATCCAAGGAGAGTTTTAGCTATTTGGACGTTATTCCAATTACATCTTTTAGCCTCTCAAAAATATATTTGCCTGAAGATTATATAAATCACATTCAAAATAAATTACAGAAAAAGGCAGGGTTTTTTTTTCCCCCACTAACTAACTAGTGTCACATTCTGCATTAGCATGAAATTACATTGCAATGGCTAGAGATTTTACTTCAAAGCAATTGTGCTTAATGGAAAAGACTGTGAATTCAAGCAGCTGCATTGATAGGCTGCAGTAACTGATAAAAGGAAGTGCCTGTAAATTGTGTAAAGATGAAAGTAACAGAGCATATCTTTAATAATGCATATTTAATTGCCTTGGTGAGAATGACTTTTTTTTTTTAACTCTCTGTCCTATATGGAATATATATTTCAATATTTCCTGCCAGTGTGGTAATTTTAGGCGAACTAAAACATTTGTTTGTTGTATTATAAAATGAAATACAAAGTAAGCGACTTAACATCATTGCATACATTTATTTTAGATGATTGAGAATAATCTTTTAATAGCACAGAACTCTTAACAATTTAATATTTTTCAGTTTTAACTCATTTCATTTCATAGGTATTTCTAAATGATTTCAGCAAAAATTAGATAAAGATATGCTACTGGGGATTACTTTCTGAATGTCAGCATGAGAAATTCCACACACTCTCTGAAGGAAATCAACCATAATTGGCAGAAATGATTGAAAAAACAAAAAAAAGTACCTTTTAAAGGCTGTTGAGATTGTCCCAAGAGCATACAGCAAATGAAGAAACATTTGTTCAAAACAAATATAGTCAATCTTCATAAGAACAGTGAGAGTCTGTGGCTCTCAGGCCACAGCCCACCCCTACTCCCAGATCAGCCTGACCAAAACTCCACTCAGGCTGGATACAGCTAAGAAAATGTGCCTTCTTCTCTCAGCCTCACCTCTTAGTCAGAGGTTAAGCTATCCCAGTGGGCAGGGGACTGATCAACTGATCACCATGATTTCTTATAACCCCAACTCTGTGTTTCAGAGGCTAATTCCAGATGCATACAGCCAGTGGGCTGAGGGCTCCCTTCTCGTACCCAGCTCCCACTTATAGAACCAAGGCTTTAGCTAAGTTGTAGCAGGCCAAAGATTTGGGGGCCCCAATTTCCACTGCCTCAGTTCACTCAAAGGGTAGATCTTCAATGCCAAAGGATACCAGCCGAGAAGACTGGAGGCTACAAATAAGCAACCAACAACAGTAGGCCCCAGACAGAAGGGAGATTGGTATCCAGATTTGATATATTATCTAACTTTTTCAGTTTTCAACAAAAAAAATTATGGGAAACATAAAGAGAAAGGAAAAAGACCATGGACAGGACAAAGCAAGCAAAAGAAACTACCTGTGAGAGGGCTGATATGTGGAACTTAGAAGACGATGATGCGGAAGCGGCTATTATAAATATGTTCAAAGAACTGAAGGAAATCATGCATAAAGAAGTAAAGGAAGGTATGGTGACAACGTATCACCAAATATTGACTATCAATAAAGAGAAATTATTTTAAAAAATGAAAGTTGTGCAGTTTAATAGTACAATGACAGATGAAAAATAAGCTACCAGAGTGGTGTCAAAAGTAGATTGGAAGGAGTGGAAGAAAGAGTCCATGAACTTGGTGATAGATTGTTGGTGATTATTACAGGCAAAGACAAAGAGAAAATCCTGAAGCAGCAAGAGAAACGTTAACTCATCACGTACAATGGAATCCTAGTGAGATAAATGCTAACATCTCTCAGAAACAGCTGAGGTCTGAAGGCAGTGAGATGGCACATTCAAAGTGCTAAAAGGAAACACACACACACATGCAAATGTCAACCAAGAATCTTATATCGAGCAAAATATCTTTCACAAGACTATGAAAAAACAGACATCCACACATAAAAACAAAGATAATTTATTGCTAGCAGACCAATCTTACAAGAAATATGAAAATAACTTCTTCCAGTTGAAAATAAGTGACTCCAGATAGCGATCAGAACACACAAAAACTGAGCGACAGTAAAGAGAAATCTGTAATTGTAAAAGGCAACACAATTGTATATTTTTCTTCTTTCTTCTCTTAACTGGATTAAAAAGTAATTTTCCAAACAGTACAATTGAATTTTTGGTCCTATAACATATAGAAATATAACATCAGTGACAATAACAAATGGGGCACAAGGGAGGCGGATGAGAGCAATGCAGAGGTGGAGTAAGGAAATAATAGCAGATAGTCACTCAAATGCACAGAAACAAATGAGCAGTAGAAATGGTAAACAAGAAAGTTAATATAACAAACTCTATAAAATATATATGCTCTATTTTCTTCTTTTATTTTAAAGTTAAAACACATGAAATTATACAAAGTAATAATTACAGCAATGTATTAGTGGATTTGTAATATATTTAGATATAATATTATTTTTAAATGCTCAAAAGGAATAGAGAATATAGCAATATAAGTAATATTTACATATCTAATGGAATACAGTTCGTATACTTCTGAAGTAGATTGTGCTGAAGTTAGGAGGTATATGGTAAGACCTAGAACAACCCTTTAAGAAAATAACTTGGAAATATAGTGAAAATCCTTCAAAGAATTAAAATGTTAAACTAGAATATATTCACTTAATGCAAAAGAAAGCAGTAGAAGTGAATAGAAGACCAAAAGACATGAACCATATAGAAAACAAAAAGTAAACTAACATACATAAATCCAACTATATCGATGATAACATTCAATGTGAATGGATTAAAAAATTCAAATGAGGGGCTGGCCTGGTGGAACAGCAGTTAAGTTCACACATGCTGCTTCAGCGGCCCTGGGTTCTCGGGTTCAGATCCCAGGTGCAGACATGGCACCACTTGGCGAGCCATGCTGTGGTAGGTGTCCCACATATAAAGTAGAGGAAGATGGGCACGGATGATAGCTCAGGGCCAGCCTTCCTCAGCAAAAAGAGGAGGATTGGCAGCACATGTTAGCTCAGGGCTATTCTTCCTCAAAAAAAAAAAATTTCAAATGAATAAATGAAAAGGATTGTCAGTCAGAATTTTCTTTTAAAGTATCAACTATATGCTCTCTATTGGAGACACACTTTAAATTCAAATAAACAAATAGTTTGAAAGTAAAAATATGTAAAACATATATATCATGCGCACAGCAATGATAATAAAGCATGAGTAACTATAATAATATTAAACAGATTTTCAAAAAAAGTTTACTAGAGATAAAGAAACATATTACAATGATAAAAAAGAGTAAATCCACAAGAAAGCTGTAACAATTATGTACATATGTGACCCTGAGAAGAGAGTCCACAAACACAGGAAACGGAAAATGAAAGAATTAAAGGGGGAAGTTGACAATTAAAAATAATAGTTGAGACTTCAATATCTCACATTAATGAGGAGAACAACTTAGCAAAAGACTGACAAGGAAATAGAAGACCAAAACACCACTGAAAACCATTGAGACATTACAGATATCTCTAGACTATTTCACACAACAACAATAGAATACCAATTCTCTGGTATGCACTTAACATTTTCCAGAACAGACCATATGCTAGGCCATAAAATAAGCTTCAATATATTTCAGAGAATTAGAATCCTTCAGAAATTTGCTCAAATCATCATGGAATGAAACTAGAATTCAATAATAGAAAGAATTTTGAGAAATTCACTAATAAGTGGAAATTAACACAAACTGCTAAATAACCAAGGAACCTAGAATCAAAACTTAAGAGAAGCATATTAGTGTCCAGAGAGAATTTTATAGTTTTAAATCTCATATTATACAAAGAAGAAAGATGGTGAGCATAGTTAATAACACTGTATTGTAAACTTGAAATTTACTAGGAGAGTAGATCTTAAGCATTCTCACCACACACACACACACACACACACATGCACACACACACACACACACAACTATGTGAGGTGATGAATGTGTTAATTAACCTGATTGTGTAATCATTACCAATGTATACATATATCAAATCATCACTTTGTACACTTTAAATATATACAATTTTGTCAATTATACTTCAATAAGGCTTGGAACAAAAGAAGAAAGAGTTCACATCAATAATCAACCTTCCATCATAAGAAACTAGAAACAGGAGAGCAAAATAATCTCAAGACAACCAGAGGAACCAAACAGTAAAGATTAGCACAGAAGTAAAAAAAATGGAAAGTAGACAAAATCAATGAAACCAAAAGTTGGTGCTATGAAGAAATAGGAAAAAAAATGACAAATCTTTAGCTAGCCAGACCAAGAATAAAAAGGAAAGAAAATTCAAATTATTATAATCATATGATTCCATTTATATGTACTGTCCTAAATAGAGAAATTGCAGGTAAATACTTAGAAACAAAGTTGATTGTTTTGCCTAGAACCATTGGGTAGAGGGTTGTCAGGAAACGGAAAGTGATTGCTATTGGGTGTGCGCCTTTTGGGGGAAGGTGGTGATAATGTTCTAAAATTTATTGTGGTGATGGTTGTGCAACTCTGTGACTATAATAAGATTGTGCACTTTAAATGGGTGAATTATCTCTTAGAGCTGTTATATATATGTATAAATTTCAACATGTAACTATCCACCAGAGATAAGAGGTCACAGGCATAGTTATTGAATGTTGTTATTATCTCAGAAAAGACATGGCTGTAATTTACCTGAAACAGACGAAATGGATTCTATTCCAACAAGGTGAAAAAAATAAGGTATGTTATCAAGAGTAGTTAGTAATAACTACTGACTTGTAACGTTAAGAGTAATGAACACAAATTGATTGAGATCATAGAAGTAGAACTTAGAAATCCATATTAGAAATGCATCAACTATTAGAATATACTATCAATCTAATTGTTTGAGGGTGGCAATTTTCTCAATGCAATTGGAGCAGCAGTCACAAATCTCTCAGTTCTAAGAGTCCAAAATAAAAATATATGTGCCATATATTTAATGCACATTACAGCTCTTTCTACCTCATGTAATATTATAAATAAATACATTTTATTTCTATAAGTATGCAATCAAAATTTCAAAATATTTGAAATTCAGACTAAACTGACATCAATACAACTGAAAGACTTGAATTCTAATGCATTAGATTACTAAGTAAAAAAGGACTAATTGTGTTCAATTTCAAGATGAAAACATTCTGGCTTCCAACATACTTTAAATCTGTATTTATCATAGAAGACATACGAAATGATAGATAAACATGGGTGTATTAAAATTTTAACAACTACATTAACACATGAAGTGAATATCTTTTAAATGATATCTGAAAATAGCCAAAGAAATTAAATTAATTAAATATTCAGTTATGTTTTCAATAATATAAGCAGTCATATCAAAAGTAGCACTTGCTTATTGCACTGAAAATTGAAAAGAAACATAATCACATTACACTAATATTTTCAAACGATCACTGAGTTGCTTGTGTCATTTTAATATTAACATTTACTTTGTTTAGAAATGAAACAATTATTTGGAGAACTAAATATTATATAAAAAAATGCCTTCACATGAATTGGTTGCATGAAGATTATTACAAAGCAGGCAGTAGCTTCCCAATATGGACTAGGTCTGGATGTCCAGCAGAAATAGGATTCAAGGGAGTCGCCTCCTCTGTAATTCTGTTTCTCAGTTCCCCATGGCTTACCTCCAGCTCTGAGGAGAAGGTCAAAGCTAAACATTTTTTTGGAATGAAATTACTGTCTTAACAGACTCTAGGCACGAGAGAAAGGAGCCTAGAGAGCATGTTCATCAATATATAGATGAGACAAGCCAAGATAGATAAAAATCTGGTCAAGATTTACCTAGGCGTTCTATCCTAGATGGCAGTACATAAGTGTAGTGGGATTTGCTGGTGTTAATGCTTCAGCATGCCTGTCTCTGACTATCCTAATCTAAAATGATTAATTTCTATGTCCTATATAGTGATTATCCTGGAATTTCTCTTTTCTGTCAAGCTGAGTCGGCCCTTTGTTCCCCTACCCTGATATTTGGCATGTGTGTGCATATGTAACTGTCATTTCAGTGAAGCATATGTTCATTATTTATTGAAAAAAGGTACAAAATTATAGTTGAATAAGATTTTCTTTCATAATTGGATCATCTTATTGTTTCTGATATTGCTGTTGAGAGATTTGACACTATTTTGTATTTGTTTCCATGTATGAATCCTGTCACTCTAAATTTCTACCCCAACTCAAGTTCCCAGTATATCGTTAAAATGCTCCTGTTTTCAGTGTTCTAAAATTTCACAGTGATGTGCCTTTGTATGGAGATATTTTCATCCACTGTTCTAGGCAATCTTTGGGTACTTTCAATTAAGAATTTCATATATGTGAGTGATGGGAAATTTCCTTCAGTTATTTCTTTATTTTCTCACCCCCGTATTCTCTGTTCTTTCTTTCCGGAACTCTTATTTTTAAGATGGGTCTAGAAAATCCTGGACTTTTTCCATTTATACTAACATGTTTTTATTTAATTTCTTTTTTAAATCTTTCCATCTACTTTTTCTAGCATCCTATTCTTGTGTCATGGATATAATATCTTATCTCTCTGATTACATTAATGATAGATTTCCTTAAAATTTTGTTTTTCCTGAACAGTTTTTCATTTTTCCTAAAATTCCTGCTGTTTCCTTATTTTGTTTTCTTCTAAATTTCCATAATATAGAATTTCCTTGTAGACTTGGGATTCTTTATTAAAAGAGGATCAAAAGCATGAGTTTGTTGAATTTTAACTTCACTCTAGAGTTAAATGGGTGAATTTCTATTCTATTGTCATGCCTGGCAGGTACAGTTATAACTGCTGGCATTTTGGCAGCCAAGAAGCTTCAAAGAGGGCTGGAAATCTCAGCTTTCGCTATCTAGTATGCCTATGATAATTTAATCTCACTGTTCTTGTCACAGTACCCAAATTCGCAATTTGAATTGGTGTCCTCCGTATAAAAACCTTGGATTTTTCTCTCCAGACAGTAAAGATTTGGTTGTTCACAAAGGCAATCAGAAGCAGTTGTTCAGCGTTGTGAAGCAGAATGGGATCTTCTCAAACAGTTCACCGAACCCTCTTCAAGATTCTCTTCGCCTCTAGTTCCAGAAGTATGTGTTTCCAGTTCCTATGCATTTTGAGAATTTTTTACTGAAAAATTTTTTTATTGAAAAGGCAGTTCTCATCCTTTTCCACTCAGAGCCTGGAATTTAATTTTTTTTTTAATCTAAGTGATTAAACACTTATTTATTTCCTTTGCAGATTCTAAAGTTTGTGGCTGTTTTCTCCTTCCCTGCTTTTGCTATCGTTGAGGTTTTGGTCTTTTAACAAAGACTTTGCTTTAGTTTTGTGGTGTTATGTGAAGGAGCACAATCAATGCATGTTTTTAGTCTTCCATCTTAACCCAGAACTCATCAAATCCTGCTTTTCTCCCCGCTAGTTTATGTTCAAATTTACCTCCTACATAAATATTGTAGTAACTCATGACTTTCCCGTTACTTGATAATGGTATCCTTTGTTAATCTGCAGATATGATTTAGTACCTGATTGTAAGTTATATTTATTGTTCTGTAGATCTTTCTAGTTGTTGCTTTGCTTATTTTATCACCTCCACCGCTGGAAGTTTCATGAATGCAGGGTATATGACCTTTCTTCTTTATTTTTTAAAACCAAATGCACATAACAGCATTTTCATAAATAGTAAATTAAATCACTGGCTATTTTCATAATTTTTTATTATCTTTATGAGTAATAACAATAAAGAAAGAGTTAAGTTGTATGCTATCAGTTTATAAATATTAGCTCAAATCAATTAAGGCTATTTTAGTCAGTAAGTATATTAAAATGGATAGATTCTTTATTGTAATTAATGTAATTTAGAATATATTATAGTTACTTGATATTTTGCGAAGATAATCTTTTTTCCATGGTGTTGAGCAGAAATACTTCTCTAATTTCTTAAAGTTTCCTTTAACAAAGTGGCTAACTGCTTTAGTTTGATATTGTTCATTTCAACCCTCAATAACCTGTGATAACTTCAAAACAGAGTAAAAGAACTATAGATGGTGAATAAGTTTGTTCAACAACAGGTAAGTTTGCTTTGGTGAATTTAAATTATTTACACATAGAGTCATCTTTAGATTAACTTTATATACATGTATATACGTATATACACACACATATATACGAGAAAGAGGCTTGTTTTGCTGTTCCTCTCTTTATTTTCAATTTCCTAAGTTAGATAAGGCTGCTGACAGTCTTATGTATCTATTTGAGATATTCACATTGGCTTTGTGATTTAAATTTCTCTTCACAAAAATAAGCTTTCAAGAAATCATAATGCATATTTTCCTTTTCTTCTCCAATAGGAATTTTATTGTCTCTTGATCTTATTTTCTCTTCACATTCAGAGCTTCCTCAAACTCAAGAATATTATCAAAACCCCTATGAATACAATCTTTTATAAAAATGTGGGGCATTCATCTGTTTCCTTTAAGCCCCTTTCCCATAATTGTATGCTCTATGTATTGAGAGGGGCTGACATCCTAAATATAACACACAGATTCCATTGCCAACTGGACTCCGGTAAGGTTCTCTTACTGGGAAGGCCTAGAAGAAGACTAGACAGCAGAGGAGGGAGAAGTCAAGCAATTCCCACTTCTATGTTTCTTGGAATTACCCCTCCAACACCAGAGAACAGATATGGGCTACAGCCTCATCTGAAGCTGCAGCTTCAAGACCTGCCTTCTGCCTCTTTCTTGGTCTCAGTACCAGAAAACCCTGTCCCAGCTCCACAGTGCAGCCCCTAAGGGGTGTTCCTAGCACCTGCAGCAAGGCAGCTACACTGTGCCTTCGGCAATAACTTTCACAGTGATTCTACCACCATTCTCTTCTCTGAGATTCCAGCCAAGCCTACGCCACGGCTTCTGGACAGTAGCAGGACCCATGTGGTTGGTATTCGCAAGGATGTTTCTGAACTCTTTTAATACAGACTCCTCTCTTTTGTTTTCCCAGGGCTAGAGCTGCCAGCTGCTTCTTGTTGATAGAGCCCTGAGTTACTTTAACTTCCTTTCTTTGCACTTTTACCCCACTGGATACTTTGGACAACACAGGATCTCTGTGTTGAACTGCTTCTGTTTGACATACCTCGACTGCCTGCTTTGATTTGTCCTTTCTTGCTTCAGGACCAGAATTGGACAAGCCACTTCCGTGGCAAAAATGATTTGAAAAACAAGATATTCATTTTGTTGAAATATAAATATTTTTAAAAATTGAGTAAAAAGAACAATAGATACTTAATGATCTAATATAATATTAGATATAATATTTTATAGATTAAAGTATATTAAAGGGGTTTCATATTTCATAGTGCAAAGGTATCATAATTTAATATTATCTGAAGTGGTTCATTACTTGAGCTTTTAATGGAAAGCATAAGATAAAGGGAATTCAGTAATATCAACCAGTTAAATTCTTGTGATTTATGTGGATTTGCTTGATTTGGCAGTTTTTTAATGCTGATTATGAATCTTAGATTTTTAAACAAAATTATTATAATAAATTAGATATTAATTCAGATAACTGACTACATTTTTGATATTGGATGCTGGGAAAGACGTGGATAATAAACACGTTTATGAAGATGTTTTTTGTTAGCGTGAGAATTATTTAAAATTTTTTGAAAAGTCGTTAAAATTTAATTTACTAAGATTTTTGTATGTGCAAAGCTTACACCCATATTATTTTTATGAATCTTTTAGAGTTAAAAGTACTGGTATGTTAGAATACATGTTTAAGCATATGGATATCTATTGCAATATGTTTTTTTAACTAACAATTAGAAGCAGCATAAGGTCTATCAACAACAATGCCTGTCAATGTGGTGGTGACTAAAAATGTATGGTCCACTATGTAGTATCTCTAATAATGCTATTTTAATAGTTTATAGTATCTACCTCTCTCTCTCTATCATCTATCTATAATTCCAGAATGATGATGAAAAGAAGGAAGGGATATCAATAACAATTATATTTGTATAGTTCAGTACTGTTTGTTGAGACAAAATAAATTGATGCTACCATGGGAATCTGGAAAACAAAAGTTAAAGTATTTTATTTTCTTAAAAAAAGAAACAAGCAATGGAGGCGCTTAGAAGTAGCCTAATAATGTGTTTCAGTGGGAAACTGTGTTACTCAGGTTGTGAGGTAACACTCATGAAATTGATTAAATAAATTGGATCTTATTTTTCTAGAATATTTTTCCTTTGTATTCATTAAAAATAAACCACCCTTTAGGCTTTTTCAGAGATATAAATATTTTTTCTGAGAACTGAAATGAACCTCTGTAGTCAGGAGAAAGATACCTCTGTGCTAGTATTCTTCATGGAATCAGATCTCATTTGATGACGATCAGTGTCATGTAGGTACCACTAAACCCGATTCTCCTCGTGTGAAGAAACTGAACATTGGGTTTGCTAAGGTACTTAATGTATCAAGGAAACCTTTTATCTACACTATTTTATGAGTCACAGACTCCATCACTCTCACATAATAACAGAAAATCATTGAAACAAAAATGCTTACTATCCTGCAACAGCAATAAAAAGCACATTTACCCCGAACCAGTACATCCATTATCTTGTAACCTTAGGGGGATGGAAAGGAGAGAGAAATTGCGATTCCAAGACTCCTTAGCCTAAGTTATTGGTTCAGTATTTATCATTGGTGTAATTTCAAATGAGCAAAAAGACGAAAATGGGATTTTAACTTTGTTATTCATCATTACAGTACCATTTTCCAAAATTTCCCTTATAAGAGCAAATAAAAACATATGCGGTATGCTATATGCTGCATTCCTTGGCATGTTTTATAATCTAAACATAAAACATAAATTAAAAAAAATCTTTTTCTTCAATCTAAAGAGGAAATAGAGATGTTTATTCAAAAAAAATTAATATTGTTAGTATAACACAGAAAGATAATACTTACATAAGAGTGAAGGTAGTCTTTACAATCAGTTTAAATTAAGGACCTCTGACTACATTGATAAATTTTAAGTCAAGGGCCCGGCCCCGTGGCCAAGGGGTTAAGTTCTTGCTCTTCACTTGAGTGGTCCAGGGTTTCACTGGTTCAGATCCCAGGTGCAGACTGAGCCCCGCTCATCAGGCCATGCTGAGGTGGTGTCCCACATAGCAGAACTAGAGACACTCACAACTAGAATCTACAACTATGTACTGAGGAGCTTTGGGGAAAAGAATAAAAAAAAGAAAAGAAGATTGGCAACAGTTGTTAGCTCAGGTGCCAATCTTTAAAAAAAAAAACATTTTAAGTCAAAACATCACCACAGTGTTTCCATAGACCAAGAATAGACTGAAGTCGGATTAGGTTATAGTCAAATTCTGCTTTTAATTCAGCTCCAGCTGCAGTCTGGGAACAAAAGTTTCTTTATGTTTAATATTTTGAAATGCTATCAGTCAATTGACATATAAATGTATATCTATCATTGAAAAAACATTTGTAATAATTAATGAACAAGAAAACTTTTTATTTTACGCTTAAAATATTAAGAACTTTCAAATAGCTAAGTAAGTAATAAGTAATAAATAGTAAGTAATAAATAGACTGTTACTATGACTAATATCAGTATATTTAGCTAAAGATGTCTAGGGAAAAATTACCCTTTGATAGTTTGTGTTTCCCTGAAAGCAGAGAAAGAGGCCAGGATTGAGTGCTGGTACCTTTCTGGTCACGATCCTAGGAAACAGGACTGAGGAAACAGGAATAAAGAGATAAGTGAAGGAAAACCCAATTCAAGGGACGATATTGAAGTTGCTGCTCTCTTAATGGCAGCTCACTTATGCCAGGACTTCTGCCACTCTAAATTGTGCACCTGATGAAGGGTGGCTGAAACATTTTTTCATACCTCATTTGTTGGATGTTTCCTCCACTTCACTGATGCTAATTGCCTTTTAGTTCTGATAAGCATTTCTAGCTAAGCATATTTCTGTGTTTTCAATGAATGCCCTGAGATGGAAATTAGAAAGATATGTGACACAGACATATTGTAGAACACTGTTGGTTGAATCTCAACTGTATAGAACTGCCTCCTAGGGCTGGGGTTGAAGACGGGGAGCCTCAGGTGACACCATATAGGCCCCAAAAGTTCCTACTACATTTCATTCTTTTGAGCTAACAGATATTTACAACATTTAAATAACCTTGCTTTTTTGATTAATGTTTGCACGATATGTCTTTTTCCATCCTTTTACTTTCAACCTACCTTATTCTTATATTTGAAGTGAATTTCTTGTAGATAGTGTATAGTTGGATCATATGTTTTAATCCACTATTCCAATCTCTGTCTTTCAACAGTGTGTTTAAACTGTACGTGTTTAGGATAATTAATGACAGGTTATGGCTAAATCTGCCACTTTGTTTTTTATTTTGTATTCTCTCTGGTTTTCATTTCTTTGTTTTCTCTCTTCTGCATTAATGTGGGTTACTTGAACGTTTTTAAAAATTCCATTTGAACAGACCTAAACAGATTTTGCATGTATATACATTTTATATAGATTTAGTGGTTACTCCTGGTATTACATTATACATACATAACTTATCATAGTCTACTGGTGTCCACATTTTACCAGTTTTAGAGAAGTATAGTAATGTTTTTTCACTTTATGTCCTTTTGCTTCCTCCATTTATAATATAATATTCTTCGACCCATATCAGACAATGTTATAATTTTGGTTTCAACTGTCAAATATTAAGGGAGAAAACTCATCAGGAGAAAGAAAATGTATTGTATTTAGCCACATTGTTTCTTTTTACATGGCTCTTTCTTCTTTCCTAATGCTCTAAACTTCTGTGTGTGTGTGTGTGTTTTAAGTAATTTCTTTTAGTTTCCTAGAACTTTATTTGGCCATTATTTTGGGGTAAGTCTGTTTTGACAAATTCTCTTAGTTTGTCGTCACCTGTGATTGTGTGGTTTCTCTTCATACCCAAAGGGTGATTTTCCTGAGTGTAAAATTCTTGGTCGAGTGTCCTTTTATTTCCAGCAGTTAGAAAGCGTTGAGGCACTTCCTTTGGGTTTCCATGCTGTCTGGTGAGAAATACAGTTATTCCAATTGTTTTTTTCCCCATAGCCGAAGTTCCATTTTTCTCTCTATGGTTTTAAGATTTTTTTGTTCATCTTTAGTTTTCAGAAGTTTGATTTCAGTGTACATGGGTGTAGATTTCTTTGGGTTTATTTTATTTGTTTTTTTTTTCACCTATTTTTGTCTGTAGGTTTACGGCTTTTGTGAAAGTTAAGGGGAGGATTCAGCCATTATTTCTTCCGGTACTTTTTCAGTACCACCCTCTTTCTCCTTTCCCTCAGGAATCTAATAACACCAATATTTGATCTTTGGTTATAGTCCAACAGGTCCCAGGGCTCTGTTCATGTTTTTTTTTTCAGCATATTACCTCTATGTAGTTCAGATTTTATTATTTCTATTGTTCTATCTTCAAGGACACTGATTCTTTCCTCTATCCTCACCATTCTGTTGTTGAGCCCTTTTATTGTGATTTTAATTTTATTTATACTTAGTTCTAAAATGTCTACTCGTTTCTTCAAGTGGGTTTTATCCAGGCATAACATGAGGGATCCTTGTGGTGTCTGAAATGCTCTTTTACTTTAACTGTATCAATGCCAGTAACCCTGTTGTAATACTGTATTTTAGTTTTTTAAGATAAAGCTACTGGGTGAAACTGGATAAAACGTTCATGGGATCTCTCTGTATTATTTCTTACAACTGAATGTGGGTCTGTAGTGATCTCAAAATAAAAAATTTAATAAAAAGTGCAATGATATAAAGAAAATAAGTATCCGCTCTATCTACTGTAAACATTTCCATCTAATCATAATATTTAAATTGAATTTTATATTTTCATAAAGCTGGTTACTATTTGTTCAAATTAATATGACTATACTAATAATCACAGCATTTTAAAAATTTATACAAAAGTAATAATTTATTAGATCTCAAAGCTTTTTGGGTCAGACGCTCCAGAAGGGCTCAGCTATGCACTTACGCCTGGGTTCTCTCATGACTTTGCAGTTAGATTACAGCTGGAACCCCAGTCACTGGAAGGCTTGGATGGGGACTAGAGGATTCACTCACATAGCTGGCATACTGGTGTCGATTGTTGGCCAGGATCTCAGTTCCTGTCTATTTGTGCCACTCATTTGGGACCTTTATGTTTTTGTTTGTTTTCATTGGTACGGTGGCTGACTGTTCTCCAGAGCAAGTAATCCAAGAGTCGGAAATGATAATGCCTTTCATGATGTAGACTAAGAGGACGCATCACATATTATCACTTCTTTAGCATTCTGTTCATTATACGGGCACAGCCCTCGATTGCATGGGAGAAGACTACATAAGTGCATGAATATCAGAAGCCCAGAACCATTAGGGCCATCTTGGACCCTAGCTAAATGAACATATGTTAATGTCATTAAAATATTAAATACTTTTATATTTAGATTACTATATGGCTTAAAGTTGAGCTGCAGTAATGAGTCTTTTTAAAATTAATATTTCAGAAATAACTGATATAGATCAGGAGGATACAGTTTGTAAAATCATACTTCTGATACCAGAAAAATCTTGGGAAATTAGATACCATGACATTTGGCTGAGTCAACAGAGTCTCCTAGGTTTCTTAACTTCATTTAGGAAATTCACTAACAGTAATGAATATGCATAAATTCCAAATTTCAAAAACATATAATCACATTGACACTTAACATGTTCCACACCTTGAGTTACATTTTTTTAGGAAAAAAACATAAAACCTCTTTTTTTTATTTGTTAAAATTCCTCATTATGAATAAGTACACCAAGTTGTTAGGGGCAAAATAGAATCCCCACCCTACATCTTATTAAACTCATCTGGATTTTATGATGCTGATTAGAGAGTAAGAGGATGTAATTTCCATGAAATTACCATATATTCATACATACTGTCAAATAAAAATGGCAAGTAATAGGATATATTGGAATATATGAGGAAGCCATTTTGGTGTAAACCTAATTCGGCCTGACCTTGTCTTTCCAAAAGGGCCTGACCGAGGCCGTTGAGCATGCATTGTATATCTGCTTTAGAGATTCCCTATGGCAAGAGCAAAAGGCCCTTGAGATAAAGGTGCAACTTCCCTCCCCCTCCCAACATTGGCCTCTCCTTAAGGATTAAGCATCTTTCCTTAGGCTAGAAACTGATTGCTGCGCTCATCTGTGACTGCCCAGCTCGAGACAATAGACTTGCCTCCTGCTACGCCCACGAAGATAGCAGACCCACTACCTGCTGTGTCCATCAAGCAATGTGCAGACAGGGCAATCTTGTGACTATTGTGGGAGGGACATTTCAATCATATGTGAAACACCCTCTTTGAGGGTATATAACTGCCATATGTACCCCCACTTCTTTGGAGTGCTCTGTTCCTTTGTGGAAAGACTCTCCCGGGTTATAATCCTAAGATTTAAGCTCAGAATAAACTCACCCAAATTTTCATTTATAGATTGGTTATGGATTATTTTCATCGACAATACAAATGACAAAGAAAAATAACGTATGCAATGCTAAGTTCCCAAGAAAATTGATTAAGTCAGGTTTAGTTAATTGTTTGAAAATGATGACTTTTATAGCAGGGCTTTGAACATAATAGCGGTTATATTTTTCACAACATCTGGTCCCAGATGTCTCAAAAATCCACTAAGGTACAGTTATGAATACTTCATATCTTTATACTGTGTTCCCTTGTTTATCAAAAATGTATATTTAAAAGTATGTGTGGCCAAATATTGTAATAACACCTAATTTGGAAATTTAAAAACTGGTCACAAGATAATGTTTTGGTAAAATACAAACATTGTTATTCAGTACCTAATTACATAGCAATGTGTATTCTAAGTTACAGGTGCACATAGCACATTTAAATAGTAATGGCTGTAGCAAAGCATCATAATTATATAACTGGTGTAGGGAGAAAATTTCATTCTGTTCTTCCTTCAGCAATAATCTCTGCAGAGTCTCCTCTAGGGAGGATTAGCTTCTATTCTGAAAGTTTAATTTTAATTGTTAATTATCATATACAATCCTCTGTAATAATGCTAATTAGTTTCTTAGTGACTGTACAACTATCCTCAGACCTGTCATCTTGCCATTTGACAAGAAATACCGTGATATTTTAATGTTCTATGAGTGCGACACTGCAGAAGACATAGGGAAGAGAAAGACTGTTGAATGGCAATTGGCAATTCTGAGCCAGCCAGTCTTTTCCCTTCTGTTTCATTAAAATCCTCAATACACTTTAATAAAGATTGTAATAAAAACTTTGGAAATGCCTCTGTAGAGAAGCATTTGGTACTCTATGATAATTTTGCACTACATTAAACTTGGGTTTTTTTTTTTTTATTGCTTGCATTTATTTTTCAAGAAGTTTACCTTAAGAGAAAAGTCTAAGCCTATATATTTTCATATTCAAATGTGAACCTAAAATATGCTCACCTATTTGTCTTTTAGAAATAGAATACATTAGGGGCCAGCCTGGTGGCATAGTGGTTAAGTTCACCCTCTCCACTTCAGTGGCCCAGGGTTTGCCAGTTCGGATCCCAGGGGCGGACCTCCGCACTGCTTATGCAGCCATGCTGTGGCAGGCATCCCACATATAAAGTGGAGAAAGATGGACATGGTTGTTAGCTCTGGGCCAGTCTGCCTCAGCAAAAAGAGGAGGATTGATGGCAGATGTTAGTTCAGGGCGAACCTTCCTCAAAAAAAGAAATAAAACAGAATACATTAAAAAGATTATGATAAAATATTTTGTAATTAATTATAGATTAGACCACAGGCATAGCCATTTAAGGACAAGTTACACAGTCAACTAAAATGATGTACTTTTCAGAATTTTACATATACTAGCAATTTTATGCATAGTTAATAACTATAATTCATAAACATAGTTATGATGTTTATAATGGTCATGGTAGTAATGATGATGAATTGAATTGAATGATGATGAAGAATTGAGTGAGTGTCCACATGCCAGAATCTGCACTAAGCACTGAATTGAAATCTAATTCATGTGGTCTCTCTTGGGCCCATATAATGACCTAGACAAAAGATAACCTCTTCCAACTCTTAATACTAATTTTCCATATATCTTTATGTGCATGTATTATTTTAATTAATATATATGTCTGTGTATTTATATCCATTAATTGTGATTATTATTTATTAGAAATTTTCGTATTCACTTGGTATAGTCATACGTGTAGATACATATATGTAATATCCAAACTAAAATTTAGAATTCTATGTTATTTTAAGACCAAGAGAAAAATTGAAAGACTTAAACATCAGAAAAATATTTAAATAGAAATGCTTACCCAAATTGCTAAATGGACTGGTAAATTGTAAATTTAAAGACTTTTCTTTAAATATTGAAAGAAATACATTTTATTTTTATTTCCAAATAAATCACTTGTATAATATTTGCCAAATAAATATATCTTGAATTATTTTTAACAGTAACTAAGTAAGGCTGTTTGATTTTATATTTATACCCTTTAGCTATCTTCTCTTTTTCATTCTTTTTATTAAATATGCAACTATTCTTGGTTTATGTGCATGATAAATAAAATTTGCTTATAAAATTTCTGCAACTTAATAACTTATTGGTGATTTTATTGCTTGAAAACATCACAAGACCAGGAATCTATTACCCAATATATTTTTGAAGTACAATTTAATTATATATGTCTATGTAATTACACATATATGTAAATAAATAATATATAAATTATAATTCTTACATATTAATTTTAAAGGAATTGCATCGTATGCAGTTGTGGAAACTGGTTAATCAACTTTTCCTCTAACCCTGTGTGTCTGATATTAGAGCTTAAAGTCCACAAGGCAGCAAGGAAAGAAAGAGAAATTGACATAAGTTGGAGGAAAACAAGAAGCTGAAATCCACCAGCAGGAGCTGGAACCGGTGAAAATGGACTAAAACCCATATCAATGTTGTGCTCCTGAATTCAGTAATGTAGGTGTCCTGTAGAAGTCAGTATTCTGTCGTGGAACTAAATGCGTACACCTGGCCCCCAAGTTAGAGGTCAAGAATGATGTAGGAAAAGGTAGAACAGTTAGAAGCACAGCATGGGGCAAAGAGGTGAGCCTGTGGCTAAATGGCAACATGCTTGAGTTGCAACATGGCCTGTCTTTCAATTCCACTCTCCAAATGTCCCACAAGACTTCCTTTCCATGACAACCCTACTCAGTTATAGAACCAGTAGACTCAGTCAGGAATGGAGACATCCTAGCTATGCCAAGACAATTATAGTCCATCCAGCGCTGAAGCCCTAATCTCTGTGAAGCAGGGAACTAGCTACTTCTTTTCACGTAAGCATATGAACTTAACACAATTGAGAACTATCTATTTAAATAGTAAAGTGACAGCAGTCCAGAAAATTCAGAAATATTAAAACAAATTTGGTTGGGAAGTAATATAGTCAAATTGCCTCAACTTTACACTTGATAATTTTAGAATACTCTATTTTATTTTTGTCAAAATTCCATGAAAGATGACCCAATGTAGATAGAACATGCACCTAGGAATCTCCTAATTTATATTTTCCTATATTCCACAAATCCAAGTCACTTCCTTAAAATTACCCTTTTTGAGGTATAATTTACATTCATTAAAATTCACTAATTCCTTCAACTTTGACAAATATATACAGTTCTGTATCCACCATAAAATTATAATGTAAAAGATTTCCGCAACCCTAGGAAGTTCTCTCACGCCCCTTGCCAGTCAATTTCCTCTTGCCATCCCCCAGCCTGGGGCAGCCATTGATCTGCTTAACATCACAATATTTCTATGATTTCTAGAATTGAATTAGTATGTAATCTGTTTTGTCTATCTTCTTTCATTTTTCGTAGTGAATTTGTGATTCATTCATTCTGAAATTATTGTGTCTGTGTATTTATAGTTTTCATTACTTTTGGAAATCATTTGGCCATTTCTTCCTTTTTAATTTCTTGCCTCCTCCCCCATCACCTCAATTTACACATATAAGAGCCTGTATGATATTGTTGCGCAAGTCACTGAAGCTCCTTTCCTTTTTGTTTTCAGTCTTATATCTGTGCTCTATTTTCAAGTTCACTAACTGTTTTCTTTCTGCAATGCCTAATCTGTTGTTTATTTCATCTACTATATTTTTTATTGCAGATACTTGATTCTGCATATCTAGAATTTCACTATATGTTTTTATATATTTCTCCTTATCAAGCCCATTTTTCTAACCTTTTGAATTAAGGGTACTTTGAATGTGTTTTAATACCCTTGTTTTCTATTTCCATCATTACTGTCATTTTTCTGTTTCTAATGGTTGATTTTCTTCTTGGTTATGGGTCATATTCTTCTGTTGCTTTGTGCACCTGGTAATTCTATATTGAATGCTAGGAATTATCAGTTTTACCTTGTCAGATGCTGAATTTTGTGTTCCTCTGAATAACACTGAACATTTATATAATACACACAAGTTATTTGAACGATTTTTTTTTATCATGATTTGCTTTTAGGTTTCATTGCAGTGAAGTCTTAAAGGTCTTAGCTTAAAATTTCAGCTTAAAGGTATTTTCGTCCCACTACTAAGCTTAGACACATTTGAGAACTCTGTCTAAAACCCTGCGTATCACAAGGTCTCTCTGAATTGTGAAAACACAATCTCTTAGAAGACCTGTGAATTCTCTGGGAATTATTTGACTTACTGCTTCCCATTGGTTTTATCCTTGGCCCCAGATAGTTTCTTATAACCCATGCCCAGATGCATGCATCTGTCTTGGCCTCCCTGATGCCTGTCTTTGTCCCTTCTCCTCAGTGGCACTGACAGCTGTTTCCTTGCACTGTAGCCTGGAAGCTGCCTCAATGTGCCAAGACCGAGCAATCATAAAGATGGTTTCATTTGTTTTCTTTCTCCCAGGGGTTACTGTCATGGGATGCCTGGTGTCTAATATGTGACAACCATTAATTCACAGTTTTTCCTCCTTAAGGGAAAGAAGTTAAGGCAAGAGGTTAAGCCTTATCTCATTTGTCCCATTATAGCTGGAAGTGGAAATCAAGATAATACTAGGGATCTATTTGTTTTCCAATTGCATAGTTCAACAATTCAAATACAGTTTCTATAATTTTTATGAGTCTAGAATCCCATCGAAATAGGAAATGTGATATTTTGGGATATGATATTCTTAGTGAATCAATCTGGTTTCTAAAAATCAATACACCCTTTAAAAAAGGATTTAAATGAGAGTATTTTAAAGTTCTCTCAAATCTTGCTGAATGATAAGCATTATCTTTACCAATTCTTAATTTGAGAAACCCATATGATTTTCTGTTTTAAAAACTGGATAGCAGTTGCTTACTCCTCAATGCATCTCTACCATTTTCAGCAAATATCTAAAAGTTAATTCCATAGTGTGCCAATCTTATTTACAATCACATTCACTATCTAGTAGGGATATTTTCTATAATGGCAGAATTTCATTCATATGTAACAGTTATGCATTCAATTTAATCTTGCTACATCCTTTACAATTGAATTATTTCATAATATTACTTGTTTTACCACATCCAGGTCAATAATCATTCTTAAGAGCCAAAACAGAATCAACATAAACAATGCATAATTCCCTATTCCCACTGTTGTATACTGATATAATATCTTTTCCCAAAGGAGATGATTTCTTTCTTTAAAGTTATTTTTCTATGAAAAAATATTAATTTAAATTTTAGATTTCAGTTGCAGAGAGTTTAATTTATATTACTTTTAAGTTCATAGCATATCATATTCACAGATTCATGAAAAACCCTTTATTTTTTTTTCCATTTGATTCTGATTCCCTTTAATTTCCCTTTCACACCTCCAGCATTGCCACGTCTTTGATAAAGGTCTTTAAATATGCATTTGTTCAAAATACTTAATTTTTTTCTTAATAGTTTTATTTTTGCACAATTGGCATTGTGCTATGAAATTTAAAGATGTTTCCATGTGTCTGCATGGAAGAATGTATTTTCCTAGATGCCAATTATTCCTCATTGATGGTCCCTACATTGCCACCTTGCTAACACAAGTAACATGGTACAGCCCACATATGTTTGGACTAGGATTGGCTCATCAGGTGAAAGGGCATACTCATAATTAATTTAACTAAATGTTACAAAATTGCTTTCCAGAATGACTCTTCCTATTTACTAACTTTCTAAGTTTGCTGTCTTTTGAAAAAATGCTATCTTTATGAACTGTCCATGTCCAAAGCTACACTTAGATAATCTGTTTGTGATTATCTCTATTTTGAATGATGGAATTACATATGCCATCACTGACTTAATTTGCATTACAGTGATTTGGACCATATCCTTACGTTGCTGCAGGCTTTCAGAGCTCACGTTCTGTGATGTGACTACATAATATCTCCACCTGGATTTCCTGAATTATCCAGAGTGATTTCTATTTAGTTTACACATTAGATTATCATTTTTATGGTCAAGGTTTTCATTTAGTACTTCTTCAATCATATTGCTAATTGTTATGCCTTCTTTCCAATTTTTAAACCATCTTTCTGGATTTTAACATGTTATACATTCCTGTTCAGTTGGTTTCCTCCATTTTCGTTTCACTGGTGTATGTTGTTTTTATTCATTTTACCACTTTCATTTTCATGTCCTCCTTAATCGTCTTCTGAGTTTTCCCATGTAAACTCATCTTAATTTGCTTCATACTCTCCATACTTAGGCTAGTGATACCTTCCTATAGCTATAGATAGAGACAAAATCTAAGTTAGCCCCTGAAATGTTTTCCTCACTTAGCGGAGGAGAGATATAAATTTAGGATCGAATATGAGCCCCATCATTCCAGGTAAATCCTTCCTCAGGTTGCTTCCAAATTGCTGCATCATAGACCTTGTTCTTGTTTCTACGTTCAGTGATCCCCTTAATAATTCCCTTTATCTGGGGGGAGTAAAAGAGAGCTCAGAGGTATGCAGTCCAGCCCCTCTCAAGCTCTTGACTCCTCAACATAACAGTCCAGCATCCCTTTAATAGTACCCTTCCTATTGGCTCTACTGCTTTGCTGCCTTCTTGATTTGAATGAATCTGGAAAGATTCTAGGATTATAAGATCTTTGCCAGTGGTGCATAATAATGAAATCATTTTGCTATGCATTATGCTATTTTAGAGGGTTTGGGGCAGCACGAACAGTGCTACTGGCTCAAAACTGTGAGCTGATATTTCTGAATACAACCTGGGACAGGTTTCCATCTTCAACTTCATAATCATTTTCGCATACCTCTAGCTTCAGGCTTTGAGAGTCGCGACTTGAAGGACAGGAGGGGAACAATCTAGACTTTTCTTTCCCAGAATATATCTAGCAATCTGATCCCCTAGTCCTCTCCAGCCATAAGCTTCCATTTCTTCCAACAATAGTGACTCAGTTACTGTGATTCTCTGGGGTTTTCCATATTTTTCCCATTAATATTTGGATTTGAGTTTCATGAGAGTTCAAATTTTTTTCTTAAATTTCTGGGTTTTCTCAGCAATTGGAGCCATTCGTCAATTCCTATTTGCTATCTCTCTTATTCCATTAAACATTTCAATTATGAGTCGACTAAGAAATAACTCAAAACTTTTGCCTTTATTAGCCGATGTTAAGAATTAAATCACAGTCTAAAAACCTTTATCAATTACGACTGATGGACCACTACATTTCTCACAAATTTTATTCTCTTCCACTCAAACTCAGGTACTACTGGCCATTGGAGTTGTTATGCATTGACGTGGCAGTCTTAAATTTTCTCAGAGACAAATTTCTCACATTTTTTTTCTCTTGACTAAATGTGTAGGACTGAACTTTTTATCCTTATTCTTAAGTTCTCTTTTATTACCCCTTCTTGAAAATTGTATTTTACTCAGCATGACATTTTTACCTCAAGTCAACTAGATTGATTGTAATGAAATACGTTTACATTCTCCAGTTTATGGAAGTTTAAAAAACTGTCCCATACCTGTTATATAGTTTACTTGGTTCAGAATTCTTTTTAGTTTCCTTCAATAACTTTGTCTTATTTTTAGTCTGTTTGGATTCCTTCTGGTTCCTAAAAATTGTTTATTCATAAAATAAATTTATGTTCCATTTAGTATTTTTTTACTTTTTATTAGGTTAAAGTTATACAAGGGGAACTGACCTAGTTCATGGATTTCATGGAGCAAGGAAAATAACATGAGCATCTAGAATAATAGGTAGAATATAAGTTGACTGAAACAGTGAAAAAATGATGTTTATACCTTAGTGGGTAAAACAACTAAAATTTACAATGAATATTACATAATTTAACATTAACATGTGAAAAACAGCCCTTTTGCCTAGCAGAAGGTCCATCAGTGTATTGCAACTGTCAAAAACGTATGCAATGTTCACTTCTCAGGCAATGTATAGAATGAGGGGGATTATGGTTCAGCTTTAGTTTGTTCCTTTCTGTGCTGTGTTGTCTAAGAATAATGTGTCAAAGGGGGTGAAGATCAAAAGCTTTGCCCAAGAGTGGAAAATCTGAAGAAATGAGATTTAGCACAGAGAAGGAAAAAGTCACGTGAACATAATGCTTGTTTCCAAATATATGAAACATTGTTTGGTAACAATAACTTTTACTTCCTCAGATGAAATAATTAGTCTACAATGTGTAAGAATGAATCTGGAAATTACACAGATTCCTGGAAAAGAAGTAACAAAATCAGGAGTTCAGTCCTAGAAAATGGGATAGCAAAGAATGACATGTTTAGAAATCAGGCACAGAAACCTTCGTTGTCGAATGAATCCATTGCCCAAATGCTGTCTCTGATTAGGAATTTTTTAAAAAGGGTGACTCTGTTGGTCGGTGATGTGGCATTGTTTTCAGCAAGTAAAAGTTTGAAAGGTTTAGGTTTAATTTGTGTCATCACAAATAAAAATAATCTATGACATGCTGGTCATGATTATAGGAAAACAGACTTAAGATCAAGGTAAATGATGCTCTTTTTCTCCATTAGAGCAGTCAGAAAACTACGTGGATTGCTTTAGGACTTTGTGAGTTCTTCATGCCTGGCTGGTGGAGGAGGAAAGGAGAGCTAGAGTTTCAGTACTACTTTGCTGAGTGTCTACACTGCTTTAGGAACCATGAGGGACAGGGCCTGCAGTAGGAGCTTCTGTGAATCCACTTGTTTGAAAACTAGTGCTAAGGGAAATGAGAGAAAGCTGAAAACGTGTATCTATTTTAAGGCTATTATTAAAAGCACATTGTAGAATTTCAACATCTTCCTAGTGACAGTAATCTGATGACTCTACCACTCATAGTCACTTCTCCAAACTAGTTTGGGCTCCTGAATGACACTGTTATTGAATTGAGTAACCTGTCATCGTCCTTCACGATATTAAGAGCTGTAGGCAGCCTATTAAACCTGTCCTCACGAAGCCTTAAACTAATCCACTGTCGCAATTTTCATTCCATTCCCCTTAAACCTCATATTCCATTACCACACCAATATGTTGTCATAATCAGAAATACACAATCTCAGAAATCTTAAACAGCAATATTCTACTTGGCAATATTTCCTTGAATATTAATCCTTTCTCATCTGAGTCTCTTAAATTCTTTTCCTCATTTATATTTACTCCTTTAATACTTCTAGTGAACTACATCATATATAAAAATATGCATCATGTAAATGAACAATTTAAAGACTAATGAAAACTCAAGAACACAAGAAATAGTGTGTATCTCTAGTATTTTATATACATATATGTACCTTTCATATAAATAAATGTATTCTATACTTTTAATGTATACTACAGGTAATGTATAAATAATATACATATAGTGTGTGTGTGTATATATACATGTATATGTGTGTATGTATTTATCTATATGTACATATACATAGTGTGTTTATGTACATATTATGTACGTATGTCTCCAGTATTTTGGAAACAACCATACATATACTCCTGCCTAATTACATACACTCCCTCAGTGATAATTGCTAATTTACTCTCTGTAGTCTAAGCACTATTCTAGACTCAAAAAGAAAGAAAAAATAACAGTAGAAAATTAAGAATAGATCTACCATATGATCCAGCTATTCCACTGCTGGATATTTATCCAAAGAACTTGAAAACACAAATGCATAAAGATGGATGCACTCCTATGTTCATCGCAGCATTATTCACAATAGCCAAGACATGAAAGCAACATAGTGCCCATCAAAGGACGAATGAATAAAGAAGATGTGGTGTATATACACGGTGGAATACTTCTCAGCCATAAGAAATGATGAAATCTGGCCATTTGTGACAATATAGATGGACCTTGAGAGTATTATGCTAAGTGAAATAAGTCAGGGGAAGAAAGTCAATTACCATATGATCTCACTCATAAGATAAAAATAATGACAAACAAACGCATAGCAACAGAGATTGGATTAGTGCTTACCAGAGAGGAAGGGGGGAGGGAGAAGGGTGAGACAGGGATAATTAGGCATTTGGGTGTGGTGATGGATTGTAATTAGTCTTCGGGTGGTGAATACGATGTAATCTATACAGAATTTGAAATATATTATGATATACAACTGAAAGTTATAATGTTATAATCCAATGTTACTGCAATTAAAAAAAAGAAAGAAAAAGGAAAAAAAATGAAGAAATACTTTGCCTTTGTTGATTTTATATTCAAATGTGTACCTTTCAGAGCATGGGCAAGTATACAACAAGTACATAAAATACATTTTTTTCTTAATTTTTTGAGTTAATGATAGGTTACAATCTTGTGAAATTTCAGTTGTATATTATTGTCTGTCAGTCGTGTTGTAGGTGCAACCCTTCACCCTTTGTGCCCACCCCCCACCCCACCTTTCCCCTGGTAGCCACTAATCTGTTCTCCTTGTCCACAGGTTTAAAGTCCTCATAGGAGTGGAGTCATACAGAGATTGTCCTTTTCTATCTGGCTTAATTCACTTAACATAATTCCCTCAAGTTCCATCCATGTTGTTGCAAATGGGACGATTTTGTTCTTTTTTTTTACGGCTGAGTAGTATTCCATTTTTTACTAAATGATAATAATGTGTAGAAAATAACACAAATGGTGTCATAAAGATCGCTGATTGCGAGGGACTTACAGCTTTAAATGTGTTATTCAGAGAGACTTCATTGAGAAGGTGAAGCGTGCACTTGCACTCATGTTTCATCAGTCAAAGAAAAAACATGGTCACCTCTAACTTCACAATGATTCTCCCTTATGCACACAATTAGAAAAGAATGGACATTTGTGAATAATGACATTCTACATCAAGTTATTACTGCTGTTAAGACATGATAACACACCTAGCATTGCACGATGATTACAGGAACATAGAGAAAAATAAGAGCAATAATAGTACCTAAATTAGGTTGTGTATAATGGAAAATAATCAATTAACAAGAAGACTGGGAAGAGAAGTATTTGCAATATAAAATGCTAGGCACTGGTTGAAATGAAATTTGAACAGCTTCCATCTTTATAGGAGATAAGAATCAGGTTAGAAAGAGAGACAACACAAAATCATTTGCTGTAAACTGATTTTTGACACACCAAACTTTCCTATGTGCTCTGTTTATGCTTATATTATTTAATTATCTGTTTATTAGCTTCTTTTATCTAGGAGATTATGAACTCTTTTTAGGTACAGAACCAAGCATCATTCCTGAAATGTAGCAAGCAATAAATAGCAGTATTAAATTGATAGCAAACAGATGAACAAATTTACATGAGTGATATCGGTGAAACCAGGCTTTAAAAGTGTCATCTTTTTCATATTTCATTCTGAGATGATGAAACGATGCAAAGTTGTTCATTTTCTATTATGTGAGAAAAAGAGAGAAAATTCCAAAACTGTTTTTTATTTCTTTTCTCTAGCCTTCAATTCTGGAAAAACAAAAACAACTCTACTCCTTATATATGTGTTATGTGAATTTTTATATAGATTATTCAAGAAGTAGGGTAATAATTTTTGTTTAGAATTCCTGCTTTCTTTAACCGTAGTCAAACACCTTTGAGTCTTCAGGGGTTTTAAGATGAAGATATTTGCCACAATTCACCACTAAAAAGAAAAAAAAGGGGGAAAGAGAAAGAAAAGAGGATAAGTGCATAGCCTTGACTTGTGAGCGGAAATTGCTCTGACCACTCAGTGACACCGAATGCAATTGATGAAACATTAACAATAAGAAAAGCAGCTGAGAAAATTGCTAGAGTGGACAGTTACAAAATGCTTTTCTAGTCCATTAGACCACAGCATATCCAGCTAGATTTTAACAGATGTTCTCAGATTCCTGCAAAATATTAAAACTCCCTTTCGTTCAATCATAGTATTTCAACTGAAGAAATAGCCCGATTTCTTGCACCTTTTTCAGCTAATACCAAAGGTCCAGTGCAGGAGCAGTGAAAGCACAAGGGAGCCCAGGGCGGCTCAGCCTCTTTGGCACCAGGCCAGTGCCCACTAGCATGCCACTGGATTATTGAGATGCAAATGCCTGGAAGCCAGGCACTCATTGCATCTGAATAAATAGAGAAGTAAAAAAAGAACAAAAACACATGCAAAATCACTGTTTAGAAAACAAATCTTGGCACGTTCCATGGCATTTTGAGCCTCTAAATAAGAAATTTCAATTAATTCATTCTGGCAGTGCCAAGAAAAAGACTATACCAAGTCTGCCTGGAGGGTTTTGTAAGGTGGTGATGACTTGAAAAAAATTTGAAAGAATAAAAAATTTTTTCTTCTCCTTCATCCAAATAGATTATCTTACAGACTTTTAAGAAAGTTAAAAGTGTATGGGTGAGATGCATTTCAAAATACAAGAACTATGCAAATGAAAATGGGAATATGTCAATTATTCAAAAAGAAACTTGATTACTATATTCTAGATAAATCATATACTCTTAATATAAAAAAACCATACAATTAACCAGGATTGATTCTACATCTCAAAAGAAAATATATAATAATTCATTATTTTTTAAGGTTCTAAGGACATGTGTTATGAGCTTTATGATCTGTGAACAAAAATGAAACCCCTTCAAATTTACAACTCTTTATCTTCAACTTTTGACTAAATACACAAAATAACAAAACAAAATTATATTTTAAAAAAACTTCATTGAAAAATTTGCAATGATGGAGAGTATTATGAAAAAAATGATGCTAAGTTCTAGACTTCTCTTCATTCTTTATATATGTAATCTTCCTACTTTCCTTTGTGTTATTTGTATATAGACATGTGTTGGACATTAATGCCGTTTTCCAGAGATTTCTGGGTCATCTCTTCATTGAACCATATGATAAGACTATGTTTCTCTGTCCCCTTGAAGTTAGGAATGGACCTGTGACTTGTTTTGGCCAATGGCAGTAGTTTAAGTGAAAGGAGACATTTCTGGGCAGAAGCATCAAAAGCCACAGCGCTATTTATCTTGTTCCTTTCTCCTGCCACCGTGATCTTAGATGCATAGTCAAGATGAAACGAGGATTGGTCTGTGTCCTCTAGTGAGGTTAATATTGAGCAACGCACTCGTGCTGGAAAAGTAGAGTGAACACATAATAAACTTTTGCTTTACTAAGCCACTGGAATTTGGAAGCAGTTTGCTATCTCAGCATAAATGACCCGAGCTGATATAAACATAAATAGGCAGTGACAGAAGTAGATGCTGCTTTTACAAATAACTACAATGTTTGACATATTTTAAAAGTCCTGTAGTGAGCAGAAAATGGGAGAAATTGGTTATTGAAGCATAGAAGAATAGAGGTTCAGGCAATAGAATGACAAAGAAACTGGTGAAATGGTTACTTCTGATAATGTGGAAGACAGAGCATAGATGTTATGATCTTTTGAGTAAGAGGCTGGAGAACAAAATATTAGTAGTTTGTTTGATTTGCTATTGACTGCAAAAAAAGGGGTAGGATATTAATTTTCAAGTTTGCTAAAAGGAATGAAAAGGGATAGAGTTTACAAAAACTTGGCAATTTGGAAAACCAGGTGTTTCTCATAACCAATTTCTAAAATATAAGATGAAGAAAGCCTTGGGGTTAAAACTCCTCATTACACTAATCATGAAATCAACTATATGCATATCCCACTTATTGTTCAATCCTCTGTACAGATAAAGAGGTCTCAGATTAAAGGACTAAGTGTGGTTTACAGTAAATCCTTTCTTTCAACTCAATAAAATACTTCAGGGAATAGACACTAATCATTTGTCCCACTTTGTGGGCTCAAAGTACTTGAGATTAAATCATAAAGGGAGGCATGGGGATGTGAAAGCAAAAATGTACATAAATATGAGAAGTAGATTATGAAAATTTCCATAGAGTTTGATTATTGCCCCCAAGTGCTATCTGTAATCAAACAAGTAAACATAAAAGCCAATTAACTCTTAAGGAGAGTTATATTGTCTAGTCTGCATCAATCAAAATGCTAAGAATTTTTTGAGATTTAAAGCTACCTTGCTGCCCCCCACAATCTACTGGTGATTGTGGAATGAATACGTTTTTCCCCTATCAAGCAGCTAAGGCCACAAGAACAATGTAAATGAAGGATCTCCCAGAGAGTGGAATCAAGGATTCTGGAGAATAACAGACAAGTAGGCTTCATTCAGGAGCAAAACTAAGGTCTCATCAAATGTCCCCGTTCCCTCATAAAAACACAAAGCATCAACCAAGGATTCTGGACACTGAACTCATTCAATCTCATAGCTGAATAGGAATTTTGTCTCATTTGGGAAACTTGGAGCTAAGTGTAGTTATATGGAAAGCAGATTAAACCAAATAGTTACTACCCAGAAAGGAAGACTGTGATAGTCATTCAAGCTATGCTAATAGTCTGTTCTTTCTGGATACACGATGGGAGCATGTTTTCCCAGCCTCTTTAAGAGAGGCCTGTACATGGGACTTCTTTTAGTCAGTGAAATGTGAGAAGATGTGATATGTCTCATGTCTGGACAGAAGCTCTGAGAGTTGCTCTGAGCTCCCTTCCTCCAGCTGTGGTGTCATTGGAGCACATATTGAGGGAGAGCGTCCATCGGTCTAGATCTTGGATTGACTGCAATGAACAGAGGCCCCTGCCAATCTGCAAACAATGGTAGTATGAGTAAAAATTATGCCCTCCTTAGTTGTGTTACATTACTGTGACTTTGGATTGCTTTATTTTCTCCTAGCAAACCTAGAGATCTGTCCTATAATATGTGATACAGAACAAATATTCTTTAGCTTTCTACATAAGGAAAAAAATAATGATAAAGGTAAAGAATTATGTTCTGTGTAAACAGTTACTATATACATGGGCTAAGGACCAAAGAAAAAGCACAAACTATAATGGCACTTTAAGTTGAGCTTTTAGTTCAACTCATTAATTCACGCAACGAAATTGCATTAACCAGGCTACTTTCTCTCGGATTTTACTGTACATCGGGACAAAAGGAATGTGCAACATCGTTAACAAATAATAGAAATATATCATTTCTATTATTAAAAGTATGCAAAGTATGCGTACTTATAAAATTATGCAAAGTGCCATCGTGAGGAGGAGGGGCTTTGCTTTCGTTTCTAACAATATAAGAAAGTAGCTGATTGGAAATTCCTCTTGCTAGAAAACACCTAAAATCTGGGGATGAAATAGCCAAGTACAGTCTTAAGCATTTAGGTTACCTTGCAAGAAAATAGGAGGAATCCTCAAAATGAAACAAAAGTGCAAGACTCAAAAGCGTAATTTCATGATGTGGCACCTGGGGGAATTTGCCTGTCTTACTAACAAAGAGGCTTGGGTTGAATGTCCGTGATGTGGTGTGCTAGGGCGAGGGGGATGCAGGGCAGCAGACAAAGCCATGGCACAATCCATGATACAGAATTTTATAACTGAAGGTGGAAATAAGAAATAATTATAAGAAATACACCCCTCAATTAAAGGGTAGTCTGGGGAAAGAAAACTTGCCTGTCTGTCCTGATTCCATATGGGAAAACGAAGCTCACCTGAGAAGCCAAGGCCGTGAATGGGCATGTCCGTTGAGAATCCTGTAACTAAGCAATTAACATACTAAGGGCTTGCATACTAGTGATGCAGTTGATATACCTGACAGAAGCTGTCACAGAAATGCTCTTCAGTAAAATGTTAACCAAATCATGATACAAGAATTCATCTGAGCAAAAGTCAGCATGATAAATAAATTTATATGTAAAAATAAATAAAAAAAAGAGACACAAAATAAACAGATTTACACATCCAAGGAATATTTACCTTTTTTTAAGATTTAAATTGATAAAAGAATAAAATGAAAACAATGGAAAGAGCCTCTGTAAAAAAATAACTTGTGAATTTGAGAAAGAACCAAATTGAAATTAAGCATTCAATGATGAACTAAATAACAAATCAGGTATAATTCAATAAAGAATTGATCAAATAGTACAGAAACATCAGAGAAACAGTAAAGAATGGACCACATAAAGAAAGCTTGTGGGACAAGTAAGATGTAATAGAAACTCCACCAAGAGAATGAGTGAAACTGAGTATTTAAATTGATAATGCTAAGTGTATTCCAGATAAAATGAAAATATGTATCTTCGGATTCAGGAAGGACAGTGAGTCTTGAGCATGATAAATAAAAATAAATCAGCACTTAGACATCATAATTAAATTACAGAAGCACGAACAGAATAAAAGGTCAAAAAGGTATGTAAATTAAAAAAAAACATATTACTTCCTAAGAATGGAAATTTCCTGGCAACTTTTTTTGAACAGCAAAAAGAATAAGAAGCTAGAATACAATGAAAAATCACTTCAAATTTCTGGAAGAAAATTACTGGTATCTCACATTTCAGTATCAAGATCAACTCAATTAGGAGGAAATGTGAAATAACCACGTTAACACCAAAATAAAGAGGAAGTTCGGCACTAGGAGACCCTCATTTTAACAACTAGCAAAAGGTGTGCATGCAGGAAAAGAAAAGACAGTATATATAGCTACCAAGCAGCAAATGCTTCCTTCAAAAGTAACAGTTGAGGGGCGTATGAATAAAAGATCAGGTTAGCCAAGTGGAAAGAAAATGAGGAATAGAGTAGGCATAAAAATAACTGTACTTCAGATATATGAAAGGTCATCCTGAGGTCCAGGAATGGAATCACAGGACAGACCCAGAGGATATATGTAGATTCATCATCAAAAGATATGTAACAGACATATTACAGTGTCTCACACGCTATTCCAAGAAGGTGTGCTGTTATCAACCAGGCAATGGAGAAGTTGGGAAAGGTCTTAAGTAAATTGCTGACATTCAGGTTGTGTTTCCAAAATACAGATGTTGTAGCAGTTTTGTGGAAAGATTATAAGGGGAAGCAAATACAGATGTAAAGGAAACATTGAAACATGTAAAGTCCTAAACAATAATGGAAGCGTGAATGAAAATTTTATAAATTGGGAAAGCAAACTTTTGTGAATGAATGTGTAAAAAAAGGAGAGAGGGAAAGATTTATAATGCTTTTTTTCTGTAGCCTGAGTGTCTGGGAGGGTATTGCTCAAATTTATTGTGGTAGGAATTAGCCAAAGGGAAAAAATGTGAGATGACAATTAAGAATGGGGTAAATGCTGAACTCTTTTAAGGGGTGGGTATATAAAGAGGAATGACATAATCTTTTAGTTTTCAGGAAAAAAGATTGACAAATACAAGTTAATATACCATCTAGGATAAAGGGCTAATTGTTTTGTGCAAAAAGTGCAGTGAGAACAAGAGGGAGACAGTGAGTCTGAATAGACGATTTGACAAAATGATACCTTATTAGGTTTGTGTTCTCGTTACAAGCATTGACAGCTCAAAGTTTCCTGTTCTGCCATACATACAATCTTGGGAAAATCTAAGCATAGTAACAATATTTTCATGTTTTTATTATTGAGCTTAACATTTTAATTATGGCAAGATATTAGGTAGAATAATATTTCATACTTGAAGGAAATGATAATTTAAAAGCTATTTTCTTCTGTACAGATGACCTATGAGAAAAATAGCTCTTTAAAAAACAATACTTTAGTTAGGATTATTTCAAAGAATTCAAACACACAGAAACCAAGGGGAGAGAACAACTTAGTGTTCTGATGACTGTGTATACACCTTGCTTATTACTTCTTTGCAAAGCTCAAAGGTACCAATTCCATGTCCTAGGCAGTGACAGCAGAAATCACACATACTAAATCCATCAACTGCCTAAGACGCAACCTCTATCTTACATATATTGAAGGATTCTCAAGTGTTTACAAATATCTTGTAACAGAGGTCTCCAGACACGCGGGATTTAATTTGGCAGGGCTCACTCTTACTGAGGTGTACTGACTGCTGAGCAGAAGATGTTTCCTGTGGGCCATATCCAAATGAAAAAGCTGAGTGGCATCGGTCTGCAGGGAAAGTGACATATATGGGCTGTATAAGTATCATCTCCAAGAGAAGATGCTATTGCTCCTTCCCTAGTCTGTTTTCCATCTTCCAGCTTTGGTAATGTTGTTGGATAGCAACTCAGGGTTCCTTCTTCTCTTAGAATTGAGCTTGGCCAAAAGGGAGCTACCTTAATCAGACTTCTCCTAATGCCTGACTGGCATGGGGACACCGAAGATCAGTCTCTTGCCTCAAGGTGAGAAAATTGTTCCAATTTGTGCTCCAGCACTTGTCTCTGTTTATAGAGCTGAGAATATATTCTTGCTTACCTTTCTTCTTCTATCCTTTCCTGCTTCCTCAATTCTCCTTCTCCTGAAAGCATTCCCCAAAAAACACTTGAACAAGAATCACCACCTCAGGATCTGCTCCTAGAGAGTAACTGACCTAACTGAGCTATTCTTTTTTTCTCCAAAGTGAGTGGTCCCATTCAACATTGTTGCATTTAATTAAAAGTCCTTCCAGCCAAACAGGCCAGAAACTTCTGGGTTAAAGCTCCGGAGTTTTTCACTCCTCTCCTTGCATAGGAAGTTAGATTTCTCCAAGTTGCTGTCATTTCCTTTAGGGAAATCAGAGTAGACGTTTGTGCACAGTGGTTCAGTGCGATGGCAGTGGCAGAGTCTCCCTGAGAGAGAGCAAATATGTCAGGGTGGTAACATCATCCAGGTGCCACCTAAACTAACTCCAAATTTAGATATATGATTATTCATCTGAAGCTAAAGAAGTTTTTGGTATGGCCAGTGCAAAGGAGCATTATGTGCTGATCATCACATTTTTTTGTTGAAAGAAAATTCTCTTGAGTTAATTTTATGATAGAAATAGAACCCATTACAGATTAGAAATCGAAGTGTTAAGTCAATAGTGTATAAAATTATTTGACAATATCCAACACTTGTCCACGACAAAAGCTCTCAGTTTTTATCAACTTGGTAAATAATATCTACAAAAAACCTATAGCTCACATCAAACTTAATGGCGATAAACTCAAAGCTTTTCCACTAAAATCAGGAAGAAGGCAAGGGAGGCCCCTCTCTCCACTGCTTTTCAACATTGTGCTAGAAGTCCTGGTTAATGCAGTAAGAAAAAAATGGAAGAATTGGGAAGGAGGAAATATAACTGTATTTCTTCTCTGATAACACTGCAGAAAACACAAAATAATTTACAAAATGTGGAAAATGGAAAATAATTTACAAAAAACCTCTTGGATCTAATTGATTACAACAGTTTCAGGAACAAAGTTACTGTAAAAAGTCAGTCATTCTCCTGTATATCAAAAGTAAACATGTGGAATTTGAAATTAAAAGCACAATACCATTACATTAGCATCCCCCAAAATGGAGAATTTAGGTATAAATCTAACAAAATATGGATGAGACCAAAATGATGAAAACTACAAAACTTTAATGAAGGAAATCAAGGAAAAACTATTCAAATTGAGGGATAATCCACAATCGTGTATAGAAATACTCAATATTGTCAATATGTCAGTTCTTCCCAACTTGATTTATAGATTCAATGCAATCTCAATCAAAATCATAACAAGTTATTTTGAGGATATAAAAAAACTGACTCTAAAGTTTATATGAAGAGGCAAAAGACACAAAGTAGCCTACAAAATGTTGAAGAAGAACAAAGTTGAAGGACTGACACCGCCTGACTTCAAGACTTACTAAAAAGTACAGTAATCAAGACCGTGAGGTATTGAGTGAAAATAGATCAATGGCACATAATAGAGAGCCTAGAAATAGACTCACATAAATATAGTCAACTGATCATTGACAAAGGAACAAAGGCAATGCAATGGAGCAAAGATAGTTTTTTCAAAAAATGTCATTGGAACAACTGGAAATTAACATGCAAAAAAATGAAACTAGACACAGACCTCAAACCTTTCACAAAAATTAACTTCAAATGGATCATAGGCTTAAATGAAAAACTCAAAACTATAAAACTCCTGGAAGATAACATAGGAGAAAACCTAGGTGGCCCTGGGTATGGTGATGACTTTTTAGATACAACATTAAAGGCATGATCCATGAAAGAAAATAAATTCATAAGCTGGACGTTTTTAAAATTAAAACCTCTGCTCCGCAAAAGATAATAACAAGAGAATGAGAAGACAAGCCACAGAGTGGGAGAATACATTTACAAGAGACATACCTGATAAAGGACTGTTACTCAAAATACACAAAGATCTCTTAAAACTCAAAAGAATGAAAACAATCTGATCAAGAAATGGGCCAAAGACCTTAAAGGATACCTCACCAAAGAAGATATCCAGATGGCAAATATGCATCTGAAAATATGCTCCACAGGATAAATTATCAGAGAAATACAAATTAAAGAAAACATGAGATACCACCTATTAGAAAGGCCAAAATTTGGAAATACACCACCGAATGCTGACAAGGATTCAGAGAAACAGGAACTCTCAGTCTTTGCTAGTGGAAATACAAAATGGTACAGCTGCTTTGGAAGACATTTTGGTGGTTTCTTAAAAAACTAGACATACTCTTACCATACAACCTATCAATTGAACTTTTTGGTATTTACCCAAAGGAGTTAAAAAAATTTTCACATGGAAATCTGCACGTGGATATTTATAGCAGCTTTATCCATAATTACTGAAACTTGACAGCAACCAAGATGCTTTCTAGTAGGTGAGTGGATAAACACACTGTAGCATATCCAGACAATGGGATATTATTCAGAACTAAAAGAAATGAGCTATTAAGCCATGAAATGACATGAAGGAAACTTAAATGTATATTAAGAAATCAGAGAAGCCAATCTGAAAAGGTTATTTAATGTGATTCCAACTGTGTGACATTCTGGAAAAGAAAAAATTATGGAGATAGCAAAAAGATCAGTGATTGCCAGGGATTGGGTGGGGATGAGTGGTGAATAGCTGGAGCACACAGGATTTTTAAAGCAGTGAAGATATTCCGTATGATACTATAATGAAGGATATATGTCATTATATATATGTCCATATTTATAGAATGAACAAAATGAAGAGTGGATTTTGGTGATGATATGTCAATGTAAGTTCATTGATTGTGAAAAATGTTCTACTTTGGTGGAAGATGTTGATAATGGTGGGGGGGCTATGCATGTGTGGGGGTAGGGGGTATATATGAAATCTGTATACCTTCCTCTCAGTTTTGCTGTGAACATAAAACTGCTCTAAAAAATAAAGTCTACTTAAACAAATAAGTAGGGAGAGAATACATACAAAGAAGAGACTCAATCTTCTTGGATTATTGTAGAGCTCAGATTTTGGGGAGGTATAAAGGAAAAAATAGGGCTGGCCCGGTGGCACAGTGGTTAAGTTTGCACGTTCTGCTTCTTGGCGGCCTGGGATTTGCTGGTTCAGGTCCCGGGTGCGGGCATGGCACCGTTTGGCACACCATGCTGTGGTAGGCATCCCACATATAAATTAGAGGAAGAAGGGCATGATGTTAGCTCAGGACCAGTCTTCCTCAGCAAAAAGAGGAAGACTGGCAGTAGTAGCTCAGGGCTAATCTTCCGGAAAAAAAAAAAAGGAAAAATATATACAGACATACGTGTGTGTGTGTGTGTGTGTGTGTGTATGTATATATATACATACATATATTTACATACATATATGCACACGCAAAGATTTTAAAAATGACTAATTTAGAAGATCACATCTGAGAGAAAGTGGTTATCACAGAAATCCAATCTATGTCAAGTGTGCCTAATAAACTGAATGAATTGTAGAATGAGAATTATCATTATATTGGTATAGTGGAGAACACTGGGCTTCTTCCCATTGTGCAGTAAGGATAAGTGTGTGACTGGTCTGGATTCAAGAGAATTCAACAGGAGAGAAAGGAGAACAATGTGAATAGCACTCTGATGATTTGCTGCTAAACAGAAGCATGGAAAAAAGTGGTAACTAGAGGAAAATATTGGGTTAAGGGTGGTGTTTGTTCATTTCTTTTGTGGTGAAATATATTACAGTGTTTCCTAATGTTGATAGAAATTACTATTCAGGAAGAAAAGGGAAACTTACAAATGGAAATTCTTTGTATAGGTGCACCAGGGGAATTCAATGCACACATGGAGAGTTTGACATTGGATGGAAACATTTCTGACTCATCCATTGTAATAGGGGTTTTAAAAAGAAAAAAGAAGTTTCATAAATTTGGCACTGGGTAAACACGGGAGATCTTTTGTGATCACCTGCATTAGCTCAGTGATGTAAGAAGCAACATTGTCAACTGACCAAGGCCTGGGAAGAAGGCTTGGAGAATTAGTTGTGTAGAAAAGTAGGAAAAATGAATTGATATGAGAAGTATAGGAGAGCCCACTTGAGGCTTCATCGATTAATGAAAGGTGAGAATGTGTGCACACACTTGCTTGTGTATGTGTGTGCATCTTCAGCTATATTTACATGGTGCCTTGCAGGGAGAATATCAATTAATTAATTAATTAATTTACTTATTCACTTTTAAGATTGACACCCGAGCTAACATCTGTTGCAAACTTCTGTTTTTCTTTTCTTCCCCTTCTCCCCAAAATCCCCCAGTACATAGTTGTATATTCTAGTTGTGGGTCCTTCTGGTTGTGCTATGTGGGACACTGCCTCAGCATGGCTTGATGAGCAGTGCTAGATCCATGCCCAGGATCCCAACCGCCAAAACTCTGGGCCACCAAAGTGGAGCACACGAACTTAACCACTCAGCCATGGGACCGGCCCAACAGGCAGAATACTTAGTTCAAACTGGTTATAATCCACACACCCACAATCTCAGGAGTTTACTCAAGGGAGAGAGACCAAATTTGAGGCTATGTGGAAGGGGATAATTATAAATGTGGGCAACTAGTTTACAACATGTATTCAGAGAAGTGAGAATCTAAAGGGTTGATAAAAAGTGAAAAGATCAGTAGCTTGTAGGTCATGAAAAAGCCTATAGATATTTTAGAAGCAAGATATTTGCGTGATTGAGCTATAAAGGCAAGAAGGTGGTAGTTAGGCAGGGGAACATTGAAATTGAAATTCGGGAAATGGTTCAATTACTGTTGATTAAAAATCTAGGCGTGGCAATTAGAATGTCTGAGGTGGGGTGAAAGACAAATTCATTAGCAGGAAGAAAATGAAGACACTATGGTGAACAATGACATATTTATATTGAATGATCATGAATGATGAAATATATAACTGGCAAAATACAATGAAGCACACTAAAATCTTCACTGAATGAGAGAAATCACAGAAGGAAGTAAATGACAGCAAACACTGAGGAATCTAATTATATAAACTGACGGCATATGGATCAAACTGCTGATCTTTCCGAAAGTCTAGACGTTAAGGAATTTGGCGGAGGCTGAGTTGTGTGGCGACTGAGATAAACTAGAAGATAGGGCATGCTGAGTCTGGCTCTCATCCTAAATTAGGGAGTGAGTCACATAAGTGTAGGTAGCTGTGCTAATTATAGTCTCTAATGGCACTGGACTCTTAGGCACGACATTTATGAGTGGAAGTTAAGTGGAAGTCTCATCAGGAACATAAGGAGCTCTCTAGGTCTTACTTTAACCCTGCTATCTTACTATGTGTGATAAGGCAAGAAACAGAGAGCCTTTTAGTTAATGCCAAACTTGGATGAAAGCAATGTTGAGGCTGAGGAACGACTCATGCCATCATGACAATTCTTTTCTTTCTTTCTTTTTGTTGTTTGGTTAATAAGATTGGCCTTGAGCTAACATCCATTGCCAATCTGCTTCTTTTTGTTTGAAGAAGATTGCCCCTGATCTAACATCTGTGCCCATCTTCCTCTATTTTGTATGTGGGATGCTGCCACAGCATGGCTTGATGAGTGGTGTGTAGGTCCATGACAGGGATCCAAACCTGTGCACCCTGGATCTGAATCTGTGAGCCCTGGGCAGCCAAAATGGAGTGCATGAACTTAACCACTATGCCACTGGGCCATCCCCAGTCCTGACAATTCTTATTTTTGGGGGGCGGGAGGGTAAGATTAGCCCTGAGCTAATATCTGCCACAAATCCTCATCTTTTTGCTGAGGAAGACTGGCCCTGAGCTAACATCTGTGCCCATCTTCTTCTATTTTATATGTGGGACTCCTGCCACAGCAGGGCTTGATAAGTGGTGCCATGTCTGCAACCAAGAATCAGGATTGGTGAACCCCAGGCTGCAGAAGTGGAATGCGTGAACTTAACTGCTGCACCACTGGGTTGGTCCCAGTCCTGATCATTCTTTAACAGAGCAAAGCTTATGAATAAATCTCCTTTCATAAGCTAGTACCGTATATGACAGGGTATTATTTTTAATAATATTTTTGAATACTATAATAACTTTGTATACTTACCAATTTATTATTTCAAGCATGGCCTAACGTAATAAACATATCCTCAGTGGGGGGAAACCAAATAGCTGAAAATGCAAATGGAAAACAAAAAAATCTTAAAATTGCTGAACACTCATAAATGAAGAACTGAGATTCTCAAATATCTTTTGTTGTCTAGGAAAGCATTTCTTGCAGTAACTTTTACTTTTTACTCTTCTCAAACACCTGGACAATTTTTAAAGCAAGCACATGTTGCTTTTATTTCTCTTTTTGCAGAGATCCAAAATTATTGTGGCAATTATTATTGCTTTAGTGTAAATAAGTCAAAAAAAGTATTTTGTTTATCAAAGTTCCATCTTTTCAAAAAGTGGTTGAAAAATTTCAATATTCGTCAAAGAGAAATATGCATAGAAGGATATCAAAAGGAAAAGTAATAGAAGTTTGACCAAATTCACAATCTATCTGAAAGTCATTCAAATGCCTTGCCATAAAAATAATTGTTGGAAATACAAGAGACTACTCTTGCTAGAATAAAACATTTACTACTTTGACCATGCTAGGAGCATGACAGTTTCATTTATTTTCAGATATTATAGCTCTTCCATTCCCAGTTTCTTTTGGAAACAGAAGAGTAGGGATGCATAAAAATTTAACAAAGCGTAAAATATAAGATAAAATAAACTTCAAGGGTATATGAGTCACAATGAAGTTTCAATGTATACGAAATATACTTTATAAATATATTTATAAAATATAGGGCTAATTAAGTTGTTTGAACAAAATCAATTCAGTGACTGACCTCATATTTTAAAAAGTCCATGCACTGGGAAGTTCAGGGATTCAAGAAACCATTAAAACACATGTATAGACACACACACACAGACACAGACACACACACATGCTTCTTGTATAGGATTTTGTATTGTGAACTCTTAGTTCCCCAGCTTTTGGAAAGTTGTTTGATAGGTTTCATTAGTACAAAACATCCTACATTATAACTTGGAGACTTCAGTCCTGTTTCTTGCTCTGGTGGGTACAAATCTGTCACCTTGGACAGATCATTACTCTCTGAATATCATTTTCGGTAGCAGAGATAATAACTATGCCTATCTCACACACATGTTGTGATAATTTATAAAAGACCTTGGGAATGGCCTAGAGTATAAAAATATAAGATAATATTTTAATAATTATTAAAGGCAACAGAAGTTCCAAAGATAGGCTCTCGCCTTCTCCTGGATTACCTGGATTCCTCTAGAAAGTTTTATTAAATGTCCACAAGACTTAGGTATTTAAGTTTTATATAAGCCTTGTGGCAACCACAAAACCATAACTTATAATAGACACACACAGAGTGTACACAGAGTTGTTCTGAGTTCCTGTCCTGACTTAAAGGAAAATTTTCACAACATCCAGAGCCCTTGATATTCTGTAAATGGAGAAGGAAAACATCCTCAAATTCCTTGCAGCAGGAACTCACTTTGGTGGCAGCACCCTTGACTTCCAAATGGAACAGTACACCTACAGAAGGAAAAGTGGTGGCACCTACATCATAAATCTGAAGAGAACCTGGGAGAAGTTTCGGCTGGCAGCTCTTTTCATTGTTGCCATTGAGAACGTGGCTGATGTCGGTGTCACATCCACCAGGAATGCAGGCCACGGAGCTGTGGTGCAGTTGGCTGCTGCCACTGGAGCCACTCCTGTCTGGCCTCTTCATCCCTGGAACCTTCACTAACCAGATCCAGGCACTCTGGCTGCTTACTGATCCAGGGCTTGGCCCCAGCCTCTCCCAGAGGCTCTCATGTTAACCTGCCTCTCACTGCTCTGTAACACTGACTCCCCTCTGTGCCAGCTATGTGAAGGCTGCCATCCCAAAGCAAGGAGTTCACCGGGCGAGTCTGTGGTCAATGTCACCCAGGAAGTTCTGTGCATGTGCGGCACCATCTCCCATGAGCACCCTCAGGAGGTCATCCCTGATCTCCACTTCTAGAGAGATCCTGAAGAGATTGAAAGGGAAGAGCAGGCTGCTGCTGAAAAGCCTGTGACAAAAAAGAAATTTCAGGGCGACTGGACTGCTCCAGCTCCCCAGTTCCCTGCTCCTCACCCAAGGGCACAGACTGGTCTGCAGGTGCAGGGGCCCTCCCTGCCTGCCCAGTAGTCCCCACTGACGGCCGCAGCACTCAGCCCCCACTGCTCAGGCCACTGAATGAACCAAGGAGTGGTCTTTAGCAGTTCTTTCACAGACTCTTGAATGGAAAATGGAATAAGATTGACAGAAAATAAGCAGTTTCTAAAAAAATAAAAAGGAACCACTCTTTTGTTTGCTATCATGCTGTGGGACTCGTCAATACAAGCCCCGTTGTCTTTCATGGCTTGGTGTTTTGGGGACCTGTCCCTCAGACGGGAGTCCCAAAAGTTGGGGCACTCGATGTACAGTCCAAACTCTTTGCTCTTCAGGAAGAAGTCGGGGCTTGAGGGTCTCTCCTCATGGTATGGTGTTGTGCCGGGGGTGGCGTTTATGATGAGAGTGTGTCTCAGCCTTTCCCACCCGCTTTGATGTGGGTATTTTCTCGTTTCCACTTAAGAGAAAATTGGAGCATGCATCAAATTCTTTATTGTACTGAAAAGGGGAACACAAAGCAAACTCCTTGAGAAATTAAGCAAACTTCCAAGATATGCTAAAAAGGGCAAAATCTTTAAAAAGAAAAAAAAGTGAAAACTGGGATGGCCTACTGGACATCAAAACAAAATACACACACATTGAGTTTAGAGCTAAGAAAACTTGTGTTTAAATATCTACTTTAACGTTAAATAGCTGTGTACTTAGCTTTATTTTATGAACTTTTGTTCATAAAATAGGGAATTGAAAAAGTAGCAGCTAAATCAAAGAATTATTGTTCTAATTTATATTACATTTTCTTAATTTTTTATATTATTGAAGCAATCATTGTACTTTAGGATAATTTATTTGTAAAACTCTATTGTTGAAGAAATCTTGACTGAGATAAACATGCTACCTGACCTAATCTTATTGATTTTTAGAGGCTGTTGAATTGTAAGATTTTCTTTCATAAAGTTGTTTACCAGTATTTCATTTAACTGCAAGTTTTGGTACTTATTGTCCATTTAGTATAGAAATAGACTGGATTGTTTCATAATGTATATCATTCATCTTCAAACAATTATATTGATATCACGCTAAGTATCATCTTCATTTCACAGGCAAGAAAACTATGGCACTGAAAGTTTAAGTTTAATATCCTGATTTTCATAGTCAAAATGTCACCAAGACAAAATTCAAAGAACGTTGGACTGTACTCCAAAAGAGAACACGCAACTCCTCACAGATTGTTGCCTAAGCACGTAGTAGGCTTGGTAGGAAAAAAAGTGCCATCATGTCACCTTCATTTATGTAAGTATATGATTCAACTATTTCAGATTTTTAAAAATTTGAATAAGAAAATAGGTTTTTTTCTTGTAAATCATTTCAAAAACCTTTATTGTTCACAGTGCCTGAATTTAAATTTGATGTGGACTCTTGGCTTTTGTTAACTGAAGTATTTCCCATTAGCATTCTAATTACATCAACCACACATACTGGATCTCTTATTTTGTACTTATTATTTCCAGATAGACTTCGTTGAAAATTAGGATCTAACTTACATTATTTCAAAGGAGTTCCAGAACATGACATTTAGCATTTTAGAAATCAAAGTTGCATTCTTTTTTATGCTGTAACCGTATTGGATATATGTATGCCTCTTGTCTTTCAAGCCTGAAATTAATTTCCTGAAATGTGCATTTTAACTATATGATAAGCATTGAGTCCCAAAAAGAGTTTGCTTCAGTGAAGAATAACTAAGCCGTGGGCATTGCTTTCAATCTTTAATGGAATGCAGATTACCCATTAAAAAGCAAAGCCTTCATTTCATAAATTGAATAGAAAAATGATTGAAAATAATTATAACTGGTTGAAAGTAGGTCACTTGGACAAGTCAAAGCTAAGTATCTCTCCAAGGGCCTGTAGTGTTTTTATTTAATTTTGAATATAAAATATTTTCATTTATTTTAAACATCTAATGTTTTGTGCTTTTCCCTTAAAACTAGGGTTGATTGCTGTTTCAGCATTAAGTTTTCTTTTATTTAAAAAATAAATTCTGAAATTTCATTAATATCAGATTAAAAAACATATCTTCAATATCATTGAAACTAAAACTCTTGCAGAAAACATTTATCCTTCTACTTTGCTAGCAACTTAACCTTATAGGAATAATTAAACGAATTCCTAAAGGAATAATTACAGGTAAAATAAAATATTTTACTTTCTCATTCTTAATTTCATCTAACAGATAAGATCTTGTTCAAAATAGGAAGACAAACAATGTCTCAGATGATTATAGCATGTAGATAAATGAAATAAATAATAGCAATGTTATAAGGGACAGGTGGAAGAAACTGGGAATTTTCTGTTGTAAGATGCGTGCACTATACATGAAGTGGTATAGTACCTTTTGAAAGGAGAATTACGTTAGTTGTAAATTATATTACAAACTCCAGAGCAACCACTAAAAAAAGAAGAAAAAGTATAATTAATATGTTAAGAGAGGATAGAAAACAGAATCATAAAAAGTGATCAATTAATATCACAGAAGGCAGAAAAGGAGTGGAAGACAAAGAACAAGGGCAATGAATAGAAAATAGTTACCAATATGGTAGATACTAATCCAACTATATCAGTAATCACCTTAACCCTGAATGGTTTATAGATAGAGACTGCCAGAGTGGATTAAAAAAATAATATCTCACTATATGTTGTCTACAAGAAACCCTTTTATTTAAGACATAGATTAAAAGTAAAAGGATGGAAAAAGATGTTTCACTTCAGCAGCAATGGAAAGAAAGCTGGGGTAATGTTAATAGCCCTATTGTTTGCCGGGCTGTCCTAACAAATTATCACAGACTAGCTGGTTTACACAACAGAAATTTATTTTCTCACAATTCTGGATGCTGGAAGTTTGAGATCAAGGTGTTGGCAGGGTCAGCTTCTTCTAAAACCTCTTGCCTTGGTGAATGGTTAACCATTGTAGGGGAGGAAGACATTTTCTCTACCCTCTCTGGGTTCGTCTGGCTGGAGAATGAATTAAATTCACATGAGACAGAATAACAGGAGAAAATTAAATAAAGCTTTATAACATGTATACATGGGAGAGGCTCAGGCAAGCTGAGCAACTTGCCAAAATGGCTGAAGCCACCACCTTAAATATCATAACCAGCTAAAGACAAAAGAGGATGCTGGGGGTGGAGGGGGAGTCAATCATGGGAGATTAACACACAAGTACAGTAAACAAATGCAGATTTAAGTCCTTGCCTTTGGCATTGATTAAGAGTTTCTAGAGATAAAGTCATCCCCCTTCTTCCTGGTACAGAGAGGGAGACACCTTTACAGATGGAGATTTCCCTTATAAATGTAAATGTCTCCTAACAAAGTGCAAGCAAGTTCCACTCCTCAGAGCCTCCCTCCTGTCTGCAGTTTATTAAAAGTAACCAGCCCCAAATAATCCTCATGCCAAAGAGACATATATGGGTTGGCCAATTCCAGGACCCCACACCATCATCTTCCTAAGTCTTCACATGGCTTTCCCCGGGTGTGTTTTTGTTTCCTAATCTCCTCTTCTTTTAAGAAAACAAGTCATATTGGATCAAGGTCCACCATATTGACTGCATTTTCACTTAGACCCCATCTCCAAATACAGTCACATTTTGAGGTAGTAGGTCCCATGCCTTAAACATATGATTTTGAAGAAACACAATTCAGCCCATAATGGGTAGCCATATTAATTTTAGGCAAACCAGATGTCAGAGCAAGGAAAATTATCAGAGATGTAGAGAAGCACTATATGATGAAAAAGGGGTCTATTCTCTAGGATGTTATGACAATCCTTGATGTGTAAGTGCCTAACAACAGTGTCAAAATAGTAAGGCAAGAAATGATAGAACTGCAAGAAAATATAGACAAATGTACTATTATAGTTGGAGACATCAACATGCTTCTATCAGTAATTGACAGATCCAGGAAGCAGAAAATCAGTCAGGATGTAATTGAACTGAGCAACATCATCAATCAAATGGATGTACTTGACATTTATGGAATACTTCATCCAACAACAGTAGAATACACATTCCTCTCAAGCTGGCATGGAGCATTCATCAAGATAGACCACATTCTGGGCAATAAAACACACCTTAAAAAATTTAAAATAATAGAAAACAATGTTCTCAGACCAAAATCGAATAAACATAAAAATCAATAATAAAAAGATACCTTAAAAATCCCAAGTATATGGAGCTTAAACAGCACATTTCTAAATAGCACATGGGTCAGAGAATATCTCAAAAGAAATTTATGAATACTTTGATGTACGAAAATACAGCTCATCAAAATTTGTGGGATGCAGCAAAAGTGCCTAAAGGGTAATTTATAGTATTGAGTGCATACATTACAAAAGAAGAAAGATTTAAAATCAGTATTCTAATATTCATCTTAAGACACTAGAAAAAGAAGAAAAAATTAAATTCAAAGGAAGCAGGAAAAAAAATCAGAGAAGTCAATGAAATTAAGAAATCAATAGAGGAAATTAATGAAATGAAAAGTTTGTTCTCTGAAAAGATCAATAAAATTCGTAAGTCTGTATTCAGCCTAATCAAAAAAAAGAGGAGAGACACAAATTACTGATGATAGAAATGAAAGTGGGGCCATCACTACTGATTCAGTGGATATAAAAAGGATAATAAAGAAATATGATGGATGACTCTATGCCCGCAAGTTTGAAAACTCAGATAAATAGACAAATTCCTTGAAAGACACAATCTAACAAACTCACAAAGATAGATAATCTGAATAACTTTCTATATATTAAAGAAATTGAATTAATAGTAACCTTCAAAATAGAAAGCACCAAAACTATATGGGTTCACTGGTGAATTCTATCGAACATTTAAGGAATAAATTCTATCAATTCTTTACAGTCTTTTCCAGAAAATAGAAGCAGAGGGAATATTTCCTGAGTCGTCCTATGAGGGCAGACTCAGGTTTGGATCCTGGGCATGGACATGGCACTGTTCATCAGGCCATGCTTAGGTGGCGTCCCACATGCCACAACTAGAAGGACCCACAACTAAAATATACAACTATGTACTGCGGGGATTTGGGGAGAAAAAAACAGGAAGGAAAAAAGAAGATTGGCAACGTTGTTAGCTCAGTTGCCAATCTTTAAAAAAAAAAAGGAAATTGGGGAAAACTATGCACCAGGAGTGGTGGTGGAGAGGGGTAAATGAGAACTTTCTGTATTTCCAGCTGCTCAGAATTTCTAGGTATTGTCTATTGTTTACTTTGTTTTGTGTTGCTAGATCTCTTTGGTGTTTTTCACCAAAAGAATTCTTTGCCATCTGCAAATAAGGAGAGTTTTGTTCCTTCTTTTCTACCTGCATGCATTTTTTTCCTTGTTTTATTTGACTGCCTAGACTCTCCAGTGCTGTGTAAAATAGAGGTGGGAGGGAGAGGCAATCTCGTCTTATTCCCGATTTTGGAGGGAAAGCACTCACTCACCATTAACTATGATGTTAACTCTAGGTGACTCATAGCTGTCTATTATTAGTTTGAGGAAGTTCTATTATATTGGCAGTTTCCCGAAAGCCTTTAGTAGGGATGGATGTTGCTTTTTGTCAAATGCTTTTTCTGCTTTTATTGAGATAATCATGAGTAAGTTTTTTGGTTTGTTTGCTTGTGTTTTTTTTGTTGTTTTGTCCTTTATTCTACTGACAGAGTGTGTTATGTTCATTATTTTCTGGATTTTAACCTACTATACCTTTCTTAAATAAACTCCACTTGGTCATGGTGTATATAGGTTTCTATATGTTGCTGGATTCAGTTTGTTCATATTTTTAAAGATTTTCATGTGTATGTTCATGATAGATATTGGTCTACGGTTTTCATTTCTTTTGATTTTTTTTCCTGCATCTATGTTAAGGTAGTCCTGGCCTAATAAAATGAGTTGGAAACTTTGTGTAGGATTGAGAGATCTTTTCCACCTTAAATGTTTGATAGAATTACCCCAGCTTCTTTTGTGGGAAGATTTTTAATTAATTCAATTTTATTACTTGATATGTCTATTTACAGATCTATTTATTCTTGTTTCAATTTTGGTAATTTCTGTCTTTCTAGGAATTTGCTGATTTTGTCTAATGTCTCTTATTAGCACAACACTTCGTATTTCCTTATAATTAGTTGAATATCTATAAAGTCTACATGTAACAGCTAGATCGCAAGTTAACATGAGGGAAGTCATCTTAGGGAAAAGAAGCAATATTGTAACTATGACCCTGACTCACTAGTCTCAGTGAATACTTTCTAGCCTGCATGTAGCCTAGATGATTAAGCACCTCTCGCTTTTACAAAATATGTGCTCTAGTAGTTCTGAGTCTTGCTTACCTGTATCTCCCAGGTGTGATAAGACAACTTTGTTCTCTGAGTTCCCCAGAACATGACGACCTCCAGAAAGAAAATTTTCATTGGTACCCATCAGAAATGACAGAAGAAAGAGATAACACAGTGCCTTGAAGTTCATCACACCCGATAGTTGACATCCCTAGCCCCCTCCTTCCCTGCCCGTTTCCTGTATATAACTACCTCTAGATTCTGTATGACTTTAGGATGGTTCTTCAGGATACTAGTCCTCCATCTTTGGATTATGCTAGCTAATAGGATGAATTTTCCTTTCTCAATCACCAGCTTGTTTGCAATTGATTGGCACCAGATTGCAGTGAGCAGAACGAACCCCTTTCTAGTTGCTTACAGTAGAGGCATTCCTCTTTAATTTCTGTGATCTGAATTTTAATGGCTATATAGATTGAACATATGTCTCCCTCACTCTGCTGTTAGAAAAATTCAGAATCAGTGTATTATGTGAAAAGAAGCTACTTTTAACAGCATACATGAAAGTAAAGTTCTTTATCTTCAAATAATTTAAGAAATATTTCTTCTACTTTTAAAGTTTTTATCTTCCTTACTATACTTCTAAAAGAATACTAAGAGCGTATTTAATCATTCAGTTACACTCAAGCTTTCATTCTACTGCAAACAAGCTAGGTGAATGATGAGAACAGAAATTAATCAAAACAACTCCGATCTTTAAGTGGTTTCTCACTACAGAAAGGATTGTCATAATGTTTTAATGACCATCATGATTTTAAAGACAATTCACACTCCATCCCTAACATTCTTCTGAGTCAAACCTTGCTCAATAGTTTCAGGTGATTCTGATGTAGACAGTCTTGAATACACTTAGAAAACACTGTTCTAAGAGGGCAATATAACACTGATGTCTATACAAATCAACTCAGCGTTTCTGTTCATTATTGTCCCAGAGTAAAAACTATTAACCCATCGTTTGTGCCAACAAGCAAATGTAGGATAAATAGTATTTGCCATAACATCAAAATCTGAGTGAATTTAATTTTTATCTTTATATATGTCACGCAGTTTACTGCTGTGTAACTCTTAAAAATTATATTAAGATTTTATAGAAAAATAGAGGCTTCCAATGTATTCTGATCTTTAAGAGACTAGTAGTATAGTATAATTTTCAAGCTAAATAGGCATACTTAGCTTGATATGTGTATTTTTCATCATGCATTAACTTTATTGTCTGTCATACATTTTCATACACCTCAAAGGAGACTTGGTTTAATTCTATCTTTGTACCATTTCATGAAACAAATGTGTGTTTCAATTTTAAATTGTCATTTCTGTAAGTTGGTGTTCAAAAATGGTGTTTCTATTTTGTATATTTTCAGCTGGATCTTGGACCAGAAAATATAAATACATTTCTCATCATATTTCTCACTAAAAATTAATTTCAGAGGTAATGATTAAGATGCTAACATGATTTCAATGAAAATAATAATGACTCAATATTTTAAAATTGTGAAATATAATATGCCAAAATAAAACACTGCTTTTTTTTAAACTGCCAAACCACTTGATATCACTTGACAGAATTGGTAGTCAGAATATTGTCCTCAAATATGTCCATGTCCTGATCTCAGAACTTGCGAATATGTTACTTTACATAGTATAAGAGACTTTGAAGATGTGATTAACTTAAGGAGATTACATGGATATGCCCTATGCAATTACAAGGGTCCTTGGAAATGCAAGAGCCAGGCAGAAGAGAGAGAGGGGAAGGTGGCTACAGAATCACGGTCAGAGAAATGAAGTGTTGCTGGCTTTGGAGATAGAGAGGCCACAAATGATGAATCAAGCAGCCTATGAAAGCTGGAAAATGTGAGAAAATGGACTCCACTGTAAAGCCTCTAGAGATGAAGGCAGTCCTGCAAAGACCTTGATTTTAACCCAGTGAGATTTACTGGACTTCTGGCCTAGTGAACTGCAAGATAATAAATTTGCATTGTATTAAGCAACTAAGATTGTAGTAATTTGTTATGCCAGCAATAGAAAACTAATGGGATGTGAGTGAGCATGATAAACATGAACCACCAGTGATCTACAGGCCAAACTTTGTCAAATACTGGAATAGATTGTAAATTTCAGCAGCAATCAGCACCATGAGAAATGGCCAGTTTTAGCTTGGCCAAATGAAATAGAAGTTGGGCAATTACTAAAACACAAAAATACTTGAGTTAATGCACTCAGATCTATAAAAACATTATGTTCATACAGTCGTGCACTGCAAAACAATGACATTTCTGTCAATGACCAGCTGCATATATGACAATGGTGGTCCCATGAGATTCCTACCATATAGCCTGTGTTTGGTAGGCTAGACCATCTGGTTTGTGTAGGTACACTCTATGATATTCACAAAGTGACAAAATTTGTCTAACAACACATTTCTCAAAACGTATCCTGTCAT